>NW_028280876.1:305000-524848 GCF_059751285.1 Brachycentrus maculatus | reverse complement strand
GGAAACTTGTCCACATAGTGTCAAATCTCCACAAATTTCAAAATCGGCTCAAAAAGTCTCCAGGGATTTTAGAAATAGGTTTTAACAGTCAAAAACTGGTTCAAATAAAAGCTCATAAAATCTACAGGAATATCAAAAAAAGGTACTAATAGTCTTCAAAAAGTAAGGAAACTTGTCCACATAGTGTCAAATCTCCACAAATTTCAAAATCGGCTCAAAAAGTCTCTAGGGATTTTAGAAATAGGTTTTAACAGTCAAAAACTGGTTCAAATACTTACATTCCTTTTTTCGTGAAATATACATAATACTAATAATTTGTAGGATCGTTAAATCAACAATTTCTGGGAGCCCCGTAAATGCCCAGACTTCCATATTCTTCTTCATCTTTGATGAGATGTCAAAAAATAATATGAAAATAACTCCTGTAATTGGAGATAATCCAGATTTTGTGAACAAGTATTTGGACACACTCAAAATGTTGTAAATAAATTATCTGGTCAAATTATAAGCTTAATAATAAAAATGAAAATGGTATTTTCTGGCGTTTCTCATGTGTGTGATTATAATCCGGGATTCGGATCTCACATACTAATATAAGAGTTTCTGCTTAATAAAAAGCTTCTTTACATCTCACCAATGGATGTATCTAGTGAAGTTTTAGTGATTCGTGAACAAGGTTTCTAAATTGGTTCATATATATAGAACTTCCAAGAATTTGAGTAGTGTGGTTGTCAATAATGGGTAGAATTGGTGAATGTTACACGTGTGTAAAGTGATCACTCAAACCAGCCTATGACGGTCGTAAGCCCCGTAAATGCCCAGACTTCCATATTCTTCTTCATCTTTGATGAGATGTCAAAAAATAATATAATTTCTGGGAGTATCATTTGAATCAACAACATCTTTTGAGGGATTTATTATTATTACATTATTACATTATTGCAATATTAAATCATGACCTTATGAAGGATAACATAATATCTATCACATAGTTGAGGTGAACCGCAAGAAATAGGCGTAAAGTATACTACTATACCATGAAGATACAGAGAATGTATCTACATTAGAGTCAATTCCGACAAGAGTGTCAATGCAGGAATTTATGTATAGATGTGTAGGTCCTCACCAAAAAGTAACATTTCCAACATTGCACAAAAAATCCTTAAAATGCAAATCTGTTATGTTTACTGTATTCTATCAAAATCTTAAAAAAACGTGACCAATCCTGTGTTAAACCAATATGAAATGATTAAATCGTACCAAAACGTAACAATTTTTTAACCTGGAGTTCCTGACTGCTTAAAATCATTTGTAATGGAAATGTAACGTTTTAGTGACGACCTCCACAAATACAGTGATGCTTCGTATAACGAACGCTACTATTTGTATTGTAGGCTATGCAGCCACGCCGTAGAGTTTGCAGCGTTGGCGTGAGCAGGACGGAAGCGTAACGAGACGAACTAAAACGGAGATCTCCGAGCGGAACCGACGATGAAGCGAGATATCTCCGAAACAGCGAGAACTGCTTGGTTCGTTGAAACAGACAGACGTTTTTATTGCGACTTTCATTTCACTTCTTTAACTATATAAATATATATATTGAAAAGTATTTTGTAATTATCTGATTCCAGTGTAAGCGCATTTATTTAAAAACAAGGACTTACTGTAAGTACAGCATTCTTTCATTTTTACTCTGGTCACCCAATCTACATCATAACGGCCATACGCCACCAAAAACCAGCCAGAATTAAAATAGCAACTTGCTATAGTATCATTCTCTCATATCTTCAAGTAGCGTTGTCGTTTCATCAGATTCAGCCCATTCAGGTTTTAGAAGTGAGTTTTTGGCCAAACACTCGATCAATTCTCTTCCCCATCCTTACTTAATATATTCTTGTTAACCAAACTCAAAAAACCTTTGAAAGGAAGAGGATTTGAGATGATTTCCGAGAATAAGGCAGATGCGACAAGAAGTTGAAGGACATCACAAAAAAGCGTTCCATAATAATAAAAAAAAAAAACATTTTTTCATTATTTATTGTCACTGCAGACAGTTGGTAGAATTCCATTAAAAATTTTTGGGTAATATATCCAAAATTAAACAAGGATTTTAGATTGAATTCTACTTTATTTAAATATATACAATGATGTATATTGTTACGCGTTTCGTCTTATTAAGACATTATCAAAGAGTTTGATAATGTCTTAATAAGTAGAAATGCGTCACAATACACATCAGTGTATTTATTTAAATAAAAGTAGAATTCAATCCAATAACCTTGTTTAATTTTAATTTTAACATTTTTACAAAAACGAAACATTTTACAAAAAACACTAAGAATATTTTTTTGTAGTAATAAAACAGCAACGATACATTTTTTTCCACTTTTATTTTATTTGACCAGTGATTGGGTTTCGTCGTTACTGACGTCATCATACTGGTTTGCTTGTAAATTGAATTGTACCATTAAACACGTAGCGACACGAACTATAACAATTCTGAAGAAAAAATAACTGGAACAATTTTTGTTGAAAAAAAAATCACAATATGTTGCAATAATATATATGTACGTTACTTTTTTATTTTTTATAGCAAAAAATAGACAAGAGTAAAAGTAGGCACTTCAAGTGAATAAAGATAGAGTAGAAGTGTTTCAAGTAAGTACAGACAAAATAGGGATATTTATGCTCTTTTTTGTATTTAAAAAGCGTTTTTAATTTGGTGGTGTGGTAATATAACATTCTCCATATCATTCATCATTACCATTTAAGGGCGTTTGTCCACTACACGGAATTACACGGAATCTTACCGTCCGACACGTCAGTTAGCGTTTTAAAACGATGATTGGCTTGCGCTTTAGTCCATCTTTCTTCGGATCGGTGCTCTTGATCGGTGCGTGAACACGTTGCGCGTAAATTCGATCACGCTAAAATGTCGTAGTCGCTTTCATTTTTCAAAACCGGACTGCCGGACTGTAAAATCCCGGGTAATGGACAAGTGGCCTAAAAGTGGCTTTACGCAAAGTGAACGATGAACTATAAGGAGAGTGTAGTATTTATGGTATTTCACTATTGTAATTTACGATGTAGAAAAGTATACCATTTCCTTTATTTAAAAAAATCAATTCCATTTTCCGTTGCTTTCCGAAATGACTTTTTTTTTAAAAAAACTATAGATTTGGTGTTTAATTTGTAGAACTTCATTTTAATTTATGTATTAAATTTTAAATCAAACACTTATTTTTTGAGTATAGTAAGTAGTATTTTATTGATAAAAAATAACATATCAAAATAATTTTGTGACAATTATTTCGCCTAGTTATGGCATTTTTAAACGAATGTCTATTCGAAACAACTGTCACAAAATTAATTTTTATAAATATTTTTAACGATAAAATACAACTTAGTAGACTCAAAAAATCAGTGCTTGATTTAAGATTTAATATGATAGAGTTACATGACTCACGTAGGTCTTGGGAGTGAGCTGTCATACAGAGGGAGGTCACAATAGACCTAATATGGTCGCAGTGACATAAGGGATGCAAGATCCCTTGACCTCACTTTTTTTATATATAAATATGTATGATTTGCCTGTATTAGAAATAATGAAAACATTGGATCATGGCACGTTTACGATTCTATATCATATGATTTGATTTGCCTGTATTAGAAGGAATGAAAACATTGGATCATGGCACGTTTACGATTCTATATCATATGATTTGATTTGCTTGTATAGAAGGAATGAAAACATTGGATCATGGCACGTTTACGATTCTATATCATATGATTTGATTTGCCTGTATAGAAGGAATGAAAACATTGGATCATGGCACGTTTACGATTCTATATCATATGATTTGATTTGCCTGTATTAGAAGGAATGAAAACATTGGATCATGGCACGTTTACGATTCTATATCATATGATTTGATTTGCCTGTATTAGAAGGAATGAAAACATTGGATCATGGCACGCTTACGATTCTATATCATATGATTTGATTTGCCTGTATTCGAAAGAATAAAAACATTGGATCATGGCACGTTTACGATTCTATATCATATGATTCCTTCTTTATCCAGTCGATATATTTAGCAGCGTCAGTGAATATGACGTAATTAGTTGGGTCACAAATCAAGTCTCCTGGATTTGAGTAACTTAAGGAGACGACTCCTCGAAGGAACCAGGTTTGCTGGTCACCGGAAGACGATTTCGGGAAGAACATCCCACCACCGCTGTCTCCATTACAGGCGCTTGTACCTGAAAAAATGCGATTTAAATAGAGAAAAACCAACAATCTTTTCGACATGTTTTAAAAAAAAATCTAAGGTTAAAAACAACTACATAGCTCACTACATCAAATTATTCCAAAATTAATTTGATCGTTTATTTTTTCGCTTCAAATGGGATATTTCCCAAATCAAATCGGACGAATTTCTTTCATCTCACCATAGATGTCATTAGTCACATTTTTTTTCTAAATGTCACTAATTTCTTTCACCTCACCATAGATGTCTCTAGTGAAATTCTAGTCAATTCTAGCACTTCGTTTCGAATTTGAACAATATATTTATTTATTCATTTATTTATTGAACGGCTGAAGCCTTTAAGATAATACATATTGTGGCAACCCACAACAATCGAATGAACGAGCATCATCGAACACGCTGTGGCAACCCACAACAATCGAATGAACGAGCATAATCGAACACCCAAACCGAGCTCGCACCGAACGGGAACCAGAACGTCACATTCCGTCACCGCCCGTCCACTGATCGACACGTCCTTCAACTGTTCTCACATTAGAATCACGCGATTATTCTTAAATATTTCTTGATTGTAATTTTCTAGAACTGAATATAATTTGTGTTAAAATTAATCCGCTTTCATCTTGCTTCCCTTCTTTTAAATTAAGTTGGTGTTCAACTAGAACCCATAATATATACAGTATCTAATATAAAAATACACTAATAGAGAAACAAAAAGTCTTATAACAAATAGTCCTAAAACATAAAATCATAATAAAATAACAAATAGTAAGCACTGGTAAATACACTCCTTCAAACACTATCTATATTTTGAAGTTCCAAGAATTGGAGTAGTGTGGTTGTCAATCGTGGGTAGAATTGGTGAATGTTGCGCGTGTGTCCCCGTAAATGCCCAGATTTCCATATTCTTCTACATCTATGTTGAGATGTCAAAAAATAAAAATAAAAACAAAAATTGCTTACCATTTCTAAATCCAGCGCAAAAGGCCTTGTCGTGAAGAAATTTGCTATAAAATTCAGGCTTACTCCGTAAACATTTTGTCGCAGACACAACAGGCATTCTAGCCTCGGCTAGCTGAGAAGCAAATACTCTACCTCCAGTGAATCCCCATCCAGTAACCTATGAAAACATTAAAAAATATATCGATATATACACATACATATATAAATACAAACATTTATAAAAGATCTTTAGTTCTTACATATCCTGGTTCACCATTGATGACGGAAGATCGCGAAATGTCATCCGCTGGCCACATACAAATTGGTTGTACGAATTGTCCATAGGAGACTACAGCAGCAAGAACGGTAATTGCAATATCATTCTCCAGAGTACCGAAATTGAAGTTGGGATGAAGAATTATCTTGAAAACCTGTTAAATAAATATTTGAAACAAATATGAAGAATGTGTTTTTGTAAATTTATCTAATTTTGTGCCGGTAAGGCAGATTCGCAATGCCGTCACCAGATGTCGCGCACGGCATTGCCGATAGAGCAAGACGTCAGATGAAAAAACAATATGGAGTTCGGAGAAGAAAATAGTATGGAAGATTAATTTAAATAATATAATAATGTATATGTTATAGAATAAACTTTAACTGTCGTTTCTTTGATTACAGAGCAACACATTTGAGTTTTTTATTTAATACTTAAAAGCAAACTATCACTTCGTTAGATATAAATATAAATATATATCCCACACGACACACCGATCAAGCTAAGGTAGGATCAGGCACCTCGGTAGTTGGAGCGCTACACGTAGCGTAGTCTAGGGATAATCCTCAGTAATGAGGAGTAAGACGGAGAAGGCAATCAATTTAAAATAAACATCTTTATCATGATATGAACACTACCTTCACATTACCATCGCATTTCCACTCAGCCATTATTCTATGAATAATGGTTTAGTGGAAATGAGATGACTGATCATTCTCTGTAAATGTCTTTGCACTGTTCCGTGTCTGTCTGCTGTGCTGGTCGGGATTGTGGGCATCTGTGTACAGGACAGCGTCGGGTCGGAGTCGGATCTAGCTGACTTCTTCTTTCTGTGCCACTTCTAACGAAGATCGGCGATCATCATGGCTATCTTCACTTTAGATGCTGCAGCTCTGAACAGAGATTTGGTGCTTCTGCCAAACCATTGATGTAGGTTTTTCAGCCATGATGTCCTTCGGCGTCCTTGAGTTCTTTGCCCCTCAATCTGTCCTTGTATGATTAGGTGGAGAAGATGATATTTTTCATTTCTCATGACGTGTCCGAAGTACATCAGCTTTCTTTGCTTGATGGTTGAACTAGCTGACTAATTGAACTAAATACTAGCTGACTAATTGAACTAAACACTCATCCCTTTCACTGCCTGCACCGGGGTACTTCTAGAAAATTTGGTGACTTACAAACTTGTACTTATTTAGATTGGCAGTGACTGGGATATTGAAAGCTTTTAAATGTAAATTCACAGTGAAATTGGGATACAATTTTATATTGTGTCACATTTTCAATAAATTTCGCAAAATAGTTTGAAAAAAAAATGCTTTGCAAGAGCAGATCTGCCAGGAAGCCTAGATGCTTCTGTATCAGATCTGGGCATGCGGTGGGACAGCTTTCAATATATTACCTTCATATTTTGTAATTCCGAGTCGACAGGCTCAAAATTGAATTTACCAAGTACAATCAGCAAGCGATCAGGAATAATAACAGAATGCGCTTCTATCACACAGTGTCCAGCTAGAAAAAAATAAATTAATGTTTAATACCATGATCTTGATAAATCTACGTCACAACTGTCGTTCAGAAAATGTGATTCAGTTGGCTTGGCCATGTACTCCGCATGCCTCCCGAGAACTTGTTTCTTTTACAAGGTATGAGGCTCGCGCCACCCAGGACGACCACTGCTGACAATTCGTCGTCAGTTCTCGTCTGAACTTCGGGATCCAGACCTGACTTGGGAGGATGCGAGGGAACTGCCAGCTGACAGAAAAGCATGGAGGCAGTTTGTGGATTTCTTGAATGTTTTTCGCAGATACTTTGTGGCATATTTTATAAACTTTATAAAATAAAACAACTTTGTTTTTAACCACTTATTTATTGATAATATTTTTTCTCCAACCGGTTTTGACAAGAACGTTATCTTTATCACAGTAAAACACGTACTGTTTAATCCTGATGATAACAAGATTCTTGTCGAAACAGGTTGGAGAAAAAATATACAAATTAAAACTCCTATGGAGTGTTTGACTATCATCTCCTAAGAAGACAAACGCGTCACGTATTATATACATAAATAATGTAGAATTCAACCAAATAAACCCTATTTTTTGTAACTGCAGACAGTTGGTAGAATTCCATATTGAATTGTTGGGTTATATATCCAAAATAAAACTAGGTTTTTGTTGGATTGAATTCTACATTTATTTATGTATATATTAAATACGTGACGCGCTTCGTCTTCTTGGAACATTATCAAACACTGACTAAAAATATTTACAAAATGTCCTTATAAACTAACAATAATTGCTATTATTAGGTCTAGGAGTACATATAATGGTGGGTATTTCGGTGGGTAATGTGGATTTCTATGAGTGTCAAGATAAGCAATGTAGTTGAATTTCAATTAGGGTACATATATATTAATTTAAAAACTTTGTTTTATTTTGGATATATAACCCAACAATTCAAATAAACCTTGTTTAATTTTGGATATATTACCCAACAATGCAATATGGAATTCTACCAACTGTCTGCAGTTACAATAAATATTATATGTTACTATTTACCTGTTAGGACTCTCGAAGGTGACAGCAAGGTCCCACCGCAGATGTAAGACTGTGTCGCTGAATCAGTATTTCTCTTATACAATGCCGCATGCCAAGGCCAGTCACCAGCCTTGGACGTATATCCTTGGGTGATTAGTGGTGAATGGAAAACTTGCCTTCTTCCACAAGCGGGAGTACTCTTTTCCGGTATCCTCGGTGACGATATCGCCGATGATTGGTCTCCAACAATAAACTGGTCGAAATTTCCCTGCAATTTTTTCTTTATCATTAACAGTTATCAATAGAACACTCTCCTTATCATTCATCGTTCACTTAAAAAAATAAGTGGTATTACACTTAGTGAACGGTGAATGATAAGGAAAGTATTGAATCACCATCTAAATTTTATATAACTATTACACAATGTCAACAGATTTGAAATTGAATAAGATGTAAATTATATACTTTATAAAATAAAACAACTTTGTTTTAACCACTTTTTATTAATTTACTTTATCCAACCGGTTTCGACAAGAACCTTGTCATCATCAGGGTTTTTTGTAGTACATAAACCCTGGTGATGACAAGGTTCTTGTTGAAACTGGTTGAATAAAGTGTACCAATAAAAAGTGGTTAAAACAAAGTTGTTTTATTTTATAAAGTTTATAAAATGTGCCACAAAGTATCTGAGAAAAACATTCAAGAAATGTAAATGATATTATTATCTCAATAAAGGTAAATAAAAAGATGGAAGCAGTCTTTGTATTTACAGGGCTTTCCTCCTGTCATAAGCTAATTTTTATTCACTTTTTGCATGTGTGACATTAACCCTTTCCGGTCCCTCAAAATTAAAAAAAATCTAGGTAGACAGTTACATTCCAATTGGAAAAATCTTTTGTCCTCTGCTCCACATACTGTTGTAATAGATACGAGTGACAAAAATGTATGCTTGGAATTTAAATAAATAATACCTATGATGAAAAAAATGTTGAATAACATCCGACATGGGACCTAAGAGCAAAAAATCGATGTCGAATGAGATTCGACATTGGACCAGTAAGGGTTAAACTTATGACTGACAACTAAATAAACCAAAGCTTCATGGTAAAACAAACACTGAGATGGACTACCCAGTCTGGCAGCGAGGGTGATCTTTCTCTCAGTGATCTAGAGACTGACAATGTATGAGAGGTAGCTTGTAGGATTCCAGAGGCAAGCGAAGTGGAGCAGAGGAAAACAGTTCGTCCAAGTAAAGTGTAGGAAAAGTTAACCCTGTCAAGATAGCTGGTTACTGCTGCTAACCACAAATTTAAAATAAATTAAATAAATAAAAAATTATTAATACGAAAAGCCATAAACTGCAACATTTTGAAACAATAGATATTCATAAGAATATAAATAACAATAAACCCATAATTAACAAAATGACAATGAGTAAAGCCTCCCCCCTTTTGTCTATGTTCCCTCTGATAAAAAAAAAAAAAAAAATAAAAATTAAATTAAGAAATAAAAATAAGAAACAGCTACTACCCCCTCTTCAACCTTCAACGTCCCAAGACCCAACTCTAAAATTTACAATTAGCTTCACATACGGTGTTTGAAAATGATGCGGAATGCATCGAAACACGTGTCACAGTAGATTTTAAGAAATAGTGGTGTTTACTAAGTAAAACATTAATTAAAAATTAAAATAAATAGTGCCTACAGGTTTCTAGTTAAAACCATAGTGCAATATGTGTTGCATATGTAACAGAAATAGTGCTTGTATAGATTTCATGTTGGTATCATTGTCTCGGAGCTTATTTCAGACTATTTATTGTGGCGATGTGCACATGTCGGGATATTTATAGGTTATCCGTATCTTAGTTTATCCATTTTGTAAGGTTATTGAACGAAATAAACAAAATGACAGGTGAGTTATAGTCATAATTAGACTAAAAATAAGAAGTGTTATATATTACCTCATATTTTCAAGAATAAATGCTTTTATTTATACTTTACAAAACAAAGTCTTTGTTGCTTACCACCAGGCACACAATGTGCACTTTTAATTTTATTGAGAGGTAAATTTGTATCAATCTGTGTGCACAATTTTCAGTAATTTTTCAGTTGCTGTATACACTTATTTGTAAATAATTTCTAGAAATAAAAATGTGTTGAGTAAAATATTTTTTATTCTGTCATCAAAGGGTTAAAAGGAAGTATCTACAACCTGGGGCCGAGGAGAGCCGGCCCCAACAGTCTACAAAGACGGTAGGTTGGGATGGAGCTGGGAAGAAGAAGATCCGTGATTGACAACCACGCTTCTCAAATTTCGAAAGTTTTATTTATGCAGTACACAACGGAGTTCTGGTTTCAACCCTTATGTATGGAAGCGAAGCATGGAGTTGGCAAAAGAAGGATGAAAGCAGACTGAATCGCGATCCCTCAGACGAATTTATGTCATGTAATGCAAAAAAAAAATTATTAAAAAAAAATAAAAAAAAAACTCACGGTCGTAACTCCATCGGGACAAAGGTCATCCCCATTCACATTGAGGCTCAAAAGGTTAGGGACTCTGCCGCCTTGCCGCCCTCTCACAGTTACCCCAAGCGTGTCCTTTTGAGTTGTATGTGTGGTAATCAAAAATGATCCATCTTTATTTGTTGTAATACGGCCGTAGTTAGATGACTAAAGAGAGTGTTCAATAAAACAATTAATAAATATAATAATAATAATAGTAATAATAATAATAATAATAATAATAATAATAGTAATAATAATAATAATAATAATAATAATAATAATAATAATAATAATAGTAATAAATAATAATATCTCTTTATTCCAGCTTGACTAAGTGGTGGGTGCAATACTTAGTCAGCCATATATGTTTTACAACATTTTTTATATACAATGAAATTAAAAATAATAAACAAATAAGAATAAAAATAATGAAACCAAAAATATGAAAAGAAATATTAATTTACTTAACCCTTTCCACTTTTTCCTCATAATTATTTTTTAATTTTTTTCTCATAATTGATCAGCTACTCTGATCAAAAAAATGCGACGTTTTTCTACCATTAAAATAAATATTTTGGTTCCCTTATTTTAGGACACTGTCTGGCAATTTGTATGACCATGTTAATTAAGATTAACTGTATTTATCTGAATTTTTTTTCGGTAGAATATACTTGGGTGATAGAGAAATCAGTGATTAAAGTTATACCTGCGCCGGGCCAGACATTGTGGCCCACGGAGCTGCCTACTAGAATCATACGGGCCAGAATGTCTGACCTACAGAGTGGTAAGAGTTAAAATGAAAATAACTAACATCTAAATACAATTATCTTTGAGATTTAAACATGACTTTACAACAGTGTTCCGCAACTTTTTCTTTTGAAAATACACCTACTAAATTGAGAAAATTAAGAAATTGAACCGGTAGTCACGAATAATAATAATAATTAGTCTGCCTCCGTAGTGTAATGGTCAGCACGCTCGGCTACCGTTCTGGAGGTCCCGGGTTCGATTCTCAAGGGAGGTAAAATAAATATAAGTGATTTTTTCACTGTCATATTTATTCAATATTACCCTGGACTGATACCTGAAGCGGAGGGCTGATCACCTTTCCTTCATGTGTAAACGATCAAGATAACACTGCGTTTATATGACGCAGTGCCCTATGCACCATTGGGGTGCGGATAAGGGTTTTATTATTATTACGATTTTTAGTTTTATTATTATTGTCACGAAAATGTGTACTTATTTTTTAAAGTGGTATTACATAAAGTGAACAATGAATGATAGGAAGAGTGTTATATTACCATACCACAAATTTAACAATGTTTTTAATATGCAAAATATAATCTATAATGCTTATCCTCAGCCTTACACTTTTTCCTTACATCACCAACATATTTTCATACTTGAACATATATTAATAAATGAATGTTACCAAAGTTAGGTTGACAAACGAATCAAATTTGAGCTTGATCTTTGAGTTGGTTGGAAAATCAGGAAATCCTCCTTCGTATGTTTTTATGAAGAGATAATATTTGTTCTCGTCTTCCGGGGGTTCTCCTGTCAAAAACTTTTCTAGAACGCTCGTAGTTCCGTTACAAGGATATGCGAACACTGGAGGCGAGTT
This sequence comes from Brachycentrus maculatus, assembly GCF_059751285.1. NCBI lineage: Eukaryota > Metazoa > Arthropoda > Insecta > Trichoptera > Brachycentridae > Brachycentrus > Brachycentrus maculatus. The sequence continues at coordinate 512,692 of NW_028280876.1, read as the reverse complement.
CAACAACACTGCTGCACTGCTCAGATTGTCTCCAAGTAAAAATATAAGTAATGTTACTAAAAGTAAACTTTTGCTTTTGATCGTCATTATGCCGACGAGAATCTGAAAAAAATTAAAAAATTTAACTGTGCGCTTGTTGACTCTGTAGTGCGTTGCTCCCCAATCATTGGTCTTAGCCATGGTCCATCCAATCGAGTTTCTCCAAGGCATGCTTGGCTACAAAGTTTAGAGGAATGTCGCTCACTCCTTTCAACAACGTCATACATAAAAAATCCTCACTTTTCAGCTGTGCATGTTTTCGGAATGCACAGAAAATGTACTATATCCCAGCAAAAGCGGCATATTTTTAACTTAATATTTACCCGCTATAGGGCAAAAAGTGTTGTTTTTGCATTTTTAAGAAAATGAAGTGTTTAATTATTTTTTTAAATATACTAAATATTTTTCAAATGGAAAAAAACAATAAAGGTTTTACCTAAAAATATCTGTTGCGCAGTAAAAAGTTCAACAAGTGGCTTGATATTTATTTTTAATGCATTGTATTATATGTTTAATTTTTAAAACGTTCTCCTGAAAAATCAAGTTTTTTGATTTATGACGTTCTTGAAAGGAGTGAGCGATATGTAGTAGTTCCAAAAATTTGAGTAAGTGTGATTGTCAACCATAGGTTAACAATGATTTGGACATACCCAAAAATACAGAAGTATTCCAATATCAATTATTCCTACATTCATACTACTTTGAGAATCACACAGTTAACAGGGTGTCTAAAAAACAATAATTATTTACTTACCGGTGTTTTAAATGTCACACATAAGTATTTTTTTGAGCAAAAATAATACTTTTAAATAACTAAGACGATATTTGTAATATATTTATCCACCAATGTATACATTTAAGAATCAAAAGATGATTCGACTGAATTCAACCGACAAAATCAGCTTGTTCTACGAGTAGGTACATAAAACCGGTTGAAGGATGGATCATTTAAAAAAAATAGTTACGGAACAACGCCAATGAAACGGACACTTTTGTCAAATCTTGTATATTTTATGACACAGCAAAAACATATGTGCATTTATCATATTTATATGATTTCTCTCCAATACAAAATACGAATATAATAAAATAAACTCTGTATAAGCAACTGATTTAGAAATTATAAACAAACAGGCAGAATTCAGACCATTTATTGAGAACATGATTATTAAATACCAATAGTTTATTAAAATGGACAGAGGTCACTATGAAATGAATTAAGTAATAAAAAAAACCTTTGTAAAATCATTACAAATGAAGCATAAATATAAATTTAAAAAAAAAACTGGTGTGGTTATCAATCATAGGTAAAATAATGAATGTTACGCAGTGTATAAAGTGATCACTTAAACCAGCCAAAATCAGGTATTAAGCTTTTTGAATGCCAAAAATTCGTATTCTTTTTCATCCTTGTTGAGATTTTTTTGTTGATATATACATAATTTCTAAGTGGACAAAATTCAGAATTTGTGAACTAAAATTTGGACACAGTTAAAATATTGTGAAGAAATATAAACGTTGAATAAAAAATACTTGAAAACCATTGTAAACCTTTACATATAAATACGTGAAAATATTGACCATATTTTTTTAAAGAACGTATAGCACACACACAAACATTAATAAACAATTTTGTCTGCCTGTATGGTATACTGGTAGCCGCGTTTGGTTTCCATGCTGAATGTCCCGGGTTCGATTTCCAGGGGGGTCAAAAGAAATATTAAAGTTTTTTCATCCTAATGTAACAGCCGTCGCTGTTTGTCATTAAAAATACTTAAGGTTTGTATCACAAGGTTTATTTCACAACACCAGCGCAATACAACTTTTTGTATGATCTACATTGGTCTCGATCCAGGGAAGGAGTGCGGGTTGCCAACGGTTGTTATCTAGTACACGTGCTCCAGGCAACCTGGCGGGCATGCATTGGCTGACATCATTCCCCAATCCTTAACATCAATATTGCCATGTTACACTAATATCAATTTAATAATACTGTGGACTACTACATGAAGTATAAGACTTAACACCTTGCTTTCATATAATTAAAGATCAAATTAACGTTGATAACCACACCACTCAAATTCTTGGAACTTCTTTATATTATATGGTTCAATTTAGAAACATACTTATGGAATGGCAAGAATTTCAATAGAGACATCTATTGGTATGACGAAAGAAGCTTTTTCATTGAGCAGAAACTCTTTAATTTGTATGTGAGGTCCGAATCCTGGATTATAATCACAAACATGAGAAACGCTAGAAAATATCATTTTCGTTTTATCATTTTAGCTCATAAACCAGCCTATGACGGTCGTAAGCCCCGTAAATGCCCAGACTTCCATATTCTTCTTCATCTATAATGGTCAAATAATATCAAATATAACCCCTTTAATTGGAAATTGCAAATCCAGATTTGTTAATAAGTATGTGGACACACTCAAATGTCTTTAATTGTCCATTTCAATGTACTGTCGTTTCATTAGCTCCTTTCCCATAAATTTTGTTTTTTTACATCGTCTGATAAATGTTGACCTCCAGAAAAGGTGACGGGTTTTACCAAAATATATATGTATATGAATTAAATTTTTTTTATCACATAATTATTATTATTTAATAATTTTATCACGTTTTTTTATTAGAAAGGAGTTGTACTGATATTGGATTCCATTCCGATTTCTGCAGCATCCTTTGCAGGCTGTCAGTTCTTTGTGTTCTCACGAAGTCATGCTGTTCCGTGGTAAAGTCAACAACACATCAAAGACGTCCTAGGTACAGTGAATCTGACGCATAGTTTATGTATTTATTTATTAAATATACATGTTTATATTTTCAATTAAAATTAAAATTTTATTTTATTTATTTTGTACTTATACAATTTATAAACCTTTCAAATCATGACCTATCACTTCATTCTTCCCAAGAAAGAACACTTTCTGGTTTCGCCACAGTGCGAAATGAAACTCAAAAAAAATAATTATTCGAAGGACCAGTCTTATATTATTAACAATAAGACGACGATTCTACAAGATAGAAATATTTAGATCGATTTGGAGTCGTGATACTCTCCCGAGTTAGTTCGATGATTTATGCTCGAACTTTCAAGTACTAAGGGAAGGCGAGTTCGATAAATATCAAATAGCACGTATGAATAAAGAACTAACCTTTTATTCTTATAGATGGTCTTGATCCAGCGCTGGGATCAGGGCGATTCTCTCTTGATGGTGGTGATGGGGTCACAAAATACAGCGAGGTATTCACAACAATTCAATAAAATACAGCGAGGTATTCACAACAATTCAATATATAGAGCGCCCGCGTGAAGAGTCAAATTGCAACTGTTTTTTACTTTTGTTTTCTTTTGTCTTGTATTCGGGCAGTCGGGCGTCGTTCGAAATTCAAAACGTACTACCGATAAGTACCGGCCAAACCATGCCCCCCGCCTTGGAAGTTCCTAGAGCTTCCGAAACCGTCGACGCAAACCGAAAGAACCACGAACTCCAAAACGATCAAACACGAATGTTGAAGAGAGAGAAATAATATGGAAAAATACTTAAATAAAGGGATAATTAAATAATTCATTTCAATTTGAACCATAAGAGGTTTGAGGTAATTCTCTCAACACTTTCACTTGTTCGGAAACGTCCAATTCAATACAATTGGAAACTTAATGCAAAAACAAACAAACAAAAGAAAAACTGAGATAAAAAAATGCAAAAACAATAGATAAACAAACTACTATTGATTTGGAATTGGACACAGTTTAACAACTGGCCTTTTGAAGCTGGTGGTTTGGGTTCTGACCAAAGCCACTCTGGCAATACCATCGGTGCCAGGGTATAATTCTTCTATTCTTCCTAGAGGCCAACGTAAAGAAGGGATGTCGTCTTGTATAATTAGAACTAAAGTACCCACAGTTACCGGGTGATCGGGTGTACACCACTTTTGGCGCACTTGCAATGTATGCAAGTATTCCAACCTCCACTTTTTCCAATATTCTTGGACTAAACTGTCTAATAACCGTTTACGATAACCTAGACTATAACCGTTTGTTTCCAATGCCGGAAGAGATTGCAAAGGTGTAGACATGAGAAAGTGGGCGGGAGTAAGGACTTCCGGATGAGGTTCGCCCGATAACACACAAAGGGGTCTAGAATTGAGGAGAGCCTCTATCTGTACTAATACCGTAAGGAGTTCTTCATAAGTCAGTAATTGACTTCCTATTACTCTATATAAGTATGATTTGAAACTCTTAATATTTGACTCCCAGATTCCACCAAAATGTGGACTATGAGGTGGAATTAATTTCCATTCTATACGACGCTTAAGCATTTCTTTGCTTATAATATTGTGGTATTCCTGCGATACGGTTAACTTATAAATATCTTCTAACTGTGCCTTAGCTCCAATAAAATTTGTACCATTATCTGAGTACAAACATGATACAGGTCCTCTTCGCGACAAAAAACGTTTGAACGCGGCTAAGAAAGTATCGGAGGATAAGTCCGAAGCAAGTTCAATATGTACGGCCTTAGTTGTTAAGCAAATAAAAAGACACAGATAAGCCTTTTGAGAACGTTGTCCGCGCTTTCTAGTGAGAGTAATGTTTAGAGGACCCGCGTAATCAACACCTGTGTGGACAAAAGCTTTTGCCTCCTGTATCCGATATGATGGAAGATCAGCCATTTTCGGAGTTGGATGTGACGGAGACATGCGGAAGCAGGCATTGCATTTATTTACTCGCCCTCTAATGACGCTTCTGGCAGAAAGAATCCAAAATCTTTGGCGCAGGATAGACATAAGGAGTCCCGATCCCGTATGTAAGTGAAATTTGTGGTACCGATCTATTATTAAATCGACCACATGGTCTCGTTTTGGAAGAAGCGCTGGGTGTTTGGTTTCAAAAGGAAGATCTGCTTTGGATAATCTTCCTTCAATGCGTAAAATACCTTCTTCGTCTATAAAGGGACTCAGACGTTTCAACTGTTTTGATATGACCTGAGACTCCTTTAATTGGCTTATTTCGTCTGAAAAATGCATGCTTTGGACCGCTCTAATAACCACCTTCTCAGCTTCTATCGAATCTGAGACTGTAACTGTCACCGAACAAGGTAACCGTTTTAAAAAACGTAAACAATATACAATTATACGAAGAAGCCTGTCCCAACACGAGACTCTTTTAGACAATTCGTAAAACTCCAAACAATTATTAACGAATGTATTCGTTGTTAGAAAAACTTTAGAACGTTTGTATTCCAATTTTTTATCTTCGGATTCTTCAAAGGAAAATTTAGTTATAGGCCACGTAGAGCAATCTTCCCTAGCCCACGGTGGACCGTTTAACCACAGAGGGTGGTCAATTAATTGCGCGGGTGTCAACCCGCGAGATATACAGTCGCTTGGATTTTGCTTACCATTGATATGGTAAAAATATTTGGGATCAAGAAGTTCTTGAATCTTGGTGATCCTATTTGCGACGAATGTGTCAAAACGATGTGGTGATGAGTGAGTCCAGTGTAGAGCGACTGTCGAGTCACTAAAGGCATATATATTTTTTACTGTACACCTTGAGGAAATTGTATCGATGACAAATTTAATAAGCTTTGCTAATAATAAGACTGCGCAAAGTTCTAATCGAGCTAAAGACACAATTTTGAGTTGAGCTACACGACTCTTGGCTAGAATAAGACTTATTTCATTGGGATTATTTGGAACTTCTATGCACTTATAAACACAGGCGCCGTTCGCGCGTTCGCTGGCGTCTGCAAACCCTAATATGTTAAAAGTACATAATTCCGATTCAAAGCCTAAAAATCGAGGCAATTTAAATTCTTTTAGCAGAGGCAATTCTTTTAAGAACTTTTGCCAGGTAGTTTTTATTTCCTCAGGTGGCAATTCATACCACCCTAACTTACGAATCCATAAAGCTTTGATTAATAATTTCGCATATAAGATTACTGGAGAACAATAGCCATTGATATCCCACAACTTTGCCACCGTTGACAACATTGTGCGTTTGGTACATTTAGGTATTGGGCTACATTTTACAGAAACTGTTAAAACATCTTCCTTAGGACACCAATCTAATCCGAGAATCTTAAGGTTATCCTCTTCATTGTCAAATTTAACTTTACTAGTTAAACGATTACTTTCCGGAATAGCATTCATTACTTCCGCCGAGTTGCTTACAAATTTAACTAATTCAAAACCTCCTAATTTGAAAAGTTCAATTAGACTTAGCGCCAACTTAACACCTTCTTCCGTTGTGCGAGTGGACGTGCCTAAATCGTCCATATAAAAATCTTCGGACGCGATTTTGGTAGCGTATGGATATTTATCATGTTCATCTTTAGCTAGCTGCTTTACGGTACGCATAGCTAAGTAAGGACTACATCTCAAACCGAAGCACACGCGATTAAACTGGTACATCTTTATTACGTCATCAGTTTTAAATTCATACAGGATATTGAGAAAACGACGATCTTGAGGACGTACAATTAAATTTAGAAACATTTGCTTGATATCCGCGCTGAGTGCAATTGGAAATAATCTGAATTTTAGAATAACGGCGGGTAATTCTGCTTGTAAATTAGGACCTGGATGTAAACAATCATTCAGACAAAGACCCGACGTAGTCACCTGACTGGCGTTTAGGACAACTCTAAGTTTTGTAGTGAGTTTGTCCGCTCGTTGAACTCCGTGATGAGGTATGACATAAAATGGCTCGTTATAATTACTAAGTGGTATGGGAGAAATAAATTTATTTTCAAGATATTCTTCCATGACCTTATCATAGTCACGACGCAGAGTGTCATTTTGGTTAATTTTGCGTTTTAACTTCTGATAGCGAAGTGTCGCAGTTGTAAGTGAATCTCCTAAACAAGATGGATCTCTATTAAAGGGTAGTGCTGTGACGTAGCGCCCAGTGCTATCCCGATGTATGTTTGATTTATAAAATTCTTCACACTGTTTTTCCTCAGATGAAAAACTTGGTTTTTCACTCGAAGGTGCTTCTTCTAATGTCCAAAATCTGGATACTAGTGTCTCAATTGATTCCTTAGAAGTAGTCAAAAAATTATGAATAGGAGGACGAGTATCGTCCTTATCGTAACTTATCAAAGAATTGGCCGAACCTACAATTTTAAACCCAAATGCGGTCTCTATAGCGTCTGGGTTTCCTGGCGGTCCACGTATTCTTTTATCTCGCAGAATTTCAGTAAAGACTTCAGCACCCGGTAATATGTCTACTGGTCTTGAAATGTGGAAGTCTCTGTCGGCTAAGGACAAGTCTTTTAAATAGTTGAGAGATGAGGTATTAATCTCGGAAACTGGAAGGTTATCGATTATCTTATTTAAAACTAGTGGTTGAATACTTAAATTATAACTAGGATCATACTGCGATTTTAAAACTAAATTTGTTACACCTTGAATTGGTTGCGAAGTATTTGACGACTCGAGTTCAGAAATTTTTGTCATCCGTATAAGTGTGTCTTTAACAAAATAAAACTTCCTTTTGAAAACTGTCAAGCTCTCAAAATTTGGTTGAAAATCTGGATTTAACTTCATTTGCAACACGTTTTCATTATCACATAAGTTTTTAAATTCGGAAAAATCATTGTCAATTTCCGATGCCTGTACTCTAAATTCTTGTGTAATTCGCGTTTCTTTTTGACTTTGATAAACATGTTGAGCTTGTTTATGCAGCTCTTCGATTTCCGCCAAAATATAATCTTTTTTTTGCTATCGCCAATTTAAGTTGTATTTCATCATTCATGTTTACGTAATGCTTATTGCAGTAGCAATATTATCAAAGGGAAACAAATTCACAAGGAATTTAAATATCGAATTTAGTATTGACACCAAATCCGAAACGCTCGCAATCGTAAATAGGTACGCTAGTAATCGTAAATATGGAAATCCGGTTCGATAGGACCAAAAATGGTTTCGCCACAGTGCGAAATGAAACTCAAAAAAAATAATTATTCGAAGGACCAGTCTTATATTATTAACAATAAGACGACGATTCTACAAGATAGAAATATTTAGATCGATTTGGAGTCGTGATACTCTCCCGAGTTAGTTCGATGATTTATGCTCGAACTTTCAAGTACTAAGGGAAGGCGAGTTCGATAAATATCAAATAGCACGTATGAATAAAGAACTAACCTTTTATTCTTATAGATGGTCTTGATCCAGCGCTGGGATCAGGGCGATTCTCTCTTGATGGTGGTGATGGGGTCACAAAATACAGCGAGGTATTCACAACAATTCAATAAAATACAGCGAGGTATTCACAACAATTCAATATATAGAGCGCCCGCGTGAAGAGTCAAATTGCAACTGTTTTTTACTTTTGTTTTCTTTTGTCTTGTATTCGGGCAGTCGGGCGTCGTTCGAAATTCAAAACGTACTACCGATAAGTACCGGCCAAACCACTTTCTATTCCTCGCCTTAACACATCATTCTTCTATCATTCCTTCTCTGTCCAAGCGGCCAGACTATAGAATGAATTACCTCTCCTTTTAAAAAATGCACTTTCACCAATAGCTGATCAAAACGTTTCATACCATATATAGCTGTTTGCAATCAGAGGGTAGATAGTACTTGAATATTTAAAAAAAAATACAAATCGATGATAATAAAGAAGGCAAAGGAAAAGGGAGTTTAGGGAAGGAGGTAGAGCAATGATACTCAACCTTTTTTTTCTTCGGGCCGCATACATATATTTGTAAGCTACGCGGGCCGCAACACTATACTGGTATGACAAAAAATATCATGAAACCCATCACCCCCGTTTTTTTGGAAAACCATTTGAGATTTATAAAAATATGACCAAAACAGAATAATAATAGCGCGCATATTTGTCTGTCAAATGTTTGGTTTTTGGGAATAATTCTAGCGTGTGCAGTAGCAACACTCTTATACCAGATCTGATGTTGACACGACAACGACCATCCTCTTCGGGTTTCCATGTCTGTACGTCAAAGTCGAAATAAATCTCAAGATATACGATTCTATATTTATAGAATGCCAGATTTTGTAAATCATGTTCCTGATAATAAATGTGTTGGGGCCGCACAAAAAAGCTTGGCGGGCCGCCTGCGGTCGCGGGCCGCAAGTTGAGTATTGCTGAGGTAGAGGGAAAAGCTAAGGGAGGAGGTTTGATGAACTGATAAAGTAGTTCTAATGAATGTGTAATGCCTCAGACGTTTCATAAAAATTATTGGAGAAGGTGCATTTTTTCCACGTCCACCTCCGTAGCGCAGTGGTCAGCGCGTTTGGCTACCGCGCTGGAGGTCCCTGGAGGGGGGTCAAAATAAATATGGCCGATTTTCACTCTCATTTATTTAATATCACCCTGGACTGGTACAAAAAGCGCAGGGCTGATCACCTTGCCTTCATGCAATCAACGATCAAGATAGCACTGCGTCGCTACGATGCAGTGCCCTATGCACCACTGGGTGTGTATAAGGGTTAGAAGCATTTTTTACAAATTGAGGTAATTCATTCATTAGTCTGGCTGCTTGGATAGATAAGGAATTACTGAAGAATGATGTGTTATGGCGAGGAATGAACATATGGATGTGAAAGAAGCGAGGAGTGTATGTCAGGACAGAAGAGTGTGGCATTCCATCCTTTCTGCCTACCCTTGCGTAGAAACGGCGTGATGGTAGTATTAGTAGTAGTCACATTATCATTCACAATCTATCAGGAGTATTTTCTTTGATCCAACCAAGATAGTAAGCCGCGTCAGTGAAGATGACGTAGTTAGTTGGATCACAAACGGATGTTCCTGGATTCGAAAAACTGAGAGAAACTACTCCTCGAAGGGACCAGGTCTGTTGGCCATCTGAAGATGTATCTGGGAAGAACATACCGCCACCGCTGTCTCCATTACAAACGCTTGTGCCTGAAAAAAATGTAAATGACATGGTAAATAGTGAACCTTTTTGAGCCTGAGTGCCAATTGCCGATTTTCACCCCCCTGGGAATCGAACCCGGGACCTCCAGCACGATAGCTAAACACGCTGAATATTACGCCACGGTGGCGGACAAAATACGGACGGACAAGATGTTTGATTCATACAACAATTTGAGTGTGTCCAAATACTTAAATAAGCTTAAATAATAAAAATGAAAATTGTATTTTCTGGCGTTTCTCATGCGTGTGATTATAATCCAGGATTCGGACCTCACATACTAATATAAGAGTTTCTGCTTATAAAAAGCTTCTTTACATCTCACCAATAGATGTCTCAAGTGAAGTTCTTGTGATTCAAGAACATGGTTTCTAAATTGGTTCAGATATATGTATATAATTACCAAGAATTTGAGTAGTGTGGTTGTCAATAATAGGTAGAATTGGTGAATGTTACACGTGTTTAAAGTGATTACTTTAACCAGCCTATGACGGTCGTCAGCCCCGTAAATGCCCAGACTTCCATATTCTTCTTCATCTTTGATGAGATGTCAAAAATAATTTGATTCATACCATTCCTAAATCCGGCGCAGAAGGCATTCTTGTGAAGGAACTTAGCGTAGAACTCTGGTTTGCTTCGTAAACAGTCTGACACGGATGCGATGGGCATTCTCGCTTCCCTGAGTTGAGGAGCAAAATCTTTACCTTCGCTGAACCCCCACCCAATGACCTAAAACATAATCAAAAAGAAATGACTATGAATAACTTGTAATGGCCAACACTTTTGTTCTCTCTATAAGCAATATTCAGATCAGATGTTCTCGGTAAAGACAGATCCACGGAGTATGACGCAGAGTTACCAGTGAGAAAATATTAGGAAATACAGTAAAACCTCGATATAACGGACTGGTTGGGGCAAGGGGTGTACGTTAAAGCCAAAAATACGTTATATATAAATCTTTAAAAACCTTTATCCACACCCGATGGTGCATAGGGCACTGCATCATATTTATTTATTCACAAAACGCCCAGAGGGCTTTTACAAGTAAAAAATCAAGTAACTAAAAAATATGGAGTTCGTATAGTATAACAACTCTAAACTATATAAATGCAGTGTTATCTTGAACGTTAACACTTGAAGGAATTATCAGCCTTCTGTTCTAGGTATCAGTCCAGGGTAGTATTGAATAAATATTATAGTGAAAAAATTACTTATATTTATTTGAACCCCCCTTGGGTACCGAACCCGGGACCAGTACAGTAGCCGAGTGTGCTGACCATTACACTACGGAGGGGAACACAAAAGAAAAACAGGTTTAAAATAAATACAAAGGTATTTCATATAAATAGACGTATGAATCGTTACAATAACAACATAGCGAGTATTCGGAACAAACTCGATTACTTACCGTATAAGGAAATCGAAAAATAATGCCAACATTTAAAAAAAACTGTTATAAAATCAACCATAAATTGTGATGCATTGGTTTTGATCTTAAAATGTGCACAAAAATTAAAAAGTGTTTTTTATTACAATTTGTTGATTTACACTACCAATTATGTAAAAAAAAATATTTTAAAAATATTTTTATTTATTTATTTGTTTTCATAATACATAGATACATTCAATATACATTTTCATTTCATATACACATTTATTATACGTATTACGGCTCTTTAGGCATGGCCTGTGTTGAGCCGAATACTAACATGGTAATACAAAATTTATATATATATATATATATATATATATATATATATATATATATATATATATATATATATATATATATATATATATATATATATATATATATATATATATATATATATATATATATATATATATATATATATATATATATATATATATATATATATATATATATATATATATATATATATATATATATATATATATATATATATATATATATATATATATATATATATATATATATATATATATATATATATATATATATATATATATATATATATATATATATATATATATATATATATATATATATATATATATATATATATATATATATATATATATATATATATATATATATATATATATATATATATATATATATATATATATATATATATATATATATATATATATATATATATATATATATATATATATATATATATATATATATATATATATATATATATATATATATATATATATATATATATATATATATATATATATATATATATATATATATATATATATATATATATATATATATATATATATATATATATATATATATATATATATATATATATATATATATTTATTATATATATATATATATATATATATATATATATATATATATATATATATATATATATATATATATATATATATATATATATATATATATATATATATATATATATATATATATATATATATATATATATATATATATATATATATATATATATATATATATATATTTATTTATTTTTTTTTTAATTTTTTTTTTAATGATTAGATTATAAACATAACATACAGGAGATACAAAAATAATTTATAGTTTAAGGTTTTTCAATGTGATAATTACACCTGGACTTTAATCAATTCACTTTCTACCTTGTCCCTTCCAATGTTAAGCAACCATCGACGGACACTGTTCTTAAAGACCTGATCACTCCTGGAAATCTTAATGGTTTCGGGCAGCAAATTAAATATTTTTGGAGCAAGGAATGAAAAAATTTTTTGGGCAAAACTTGTTTTAACGGCTGAGCCAATGTAGTTTTTATTTTATTTATTGTTTCGGCATTAACTTTGTGGTAAGACATGTTACATGTTACAATGTTATTATACAGACCTGAATGATGGAAGTTTAACTTCTGAAACATGTAGTCTATAATAAAACTCAGGTGGTAAAAAACGAAGTGTTTTCTTTAATCATTAGTTTTTATTTAATGCTGCCTGGGTTCGAATGGTTTGTTGCGTTCTAACCTTTTTCATTTTATTCCAGAAGTGAATCAGTACTTCCTTGACGAACAGTTGCCGTACGTCTAGTACCATATATAAGTTAAATACTCGAGGGAGAAAATTTCTAACGCTATCGCTACAGTTACTTCTGAAATGGTTGGACGTACGCGTCGAGAAATCGACTACAAATTAGAGACATCTGCAGAGCGACGAACAAACCACTCATCAAAACATACTAGAATATAAATGTAAATATATTTTTTGCACATTTTAAGATCAAAATACTAAAATTACCTTCAATAACACTGGCCAACAATAATTTTGTAACTGAAATTTTGATGACTGATTTGGACTTAGTTAATCGTTCTTATTCAAAGTCTATATGGTGACAAGCTTGTATCACGTCAAGTATTGATGTTACAGTCATAATATTTTTTGTATGGAACCCATACGTTGAAACTGTAATAGTGGTTAGTATCTCGTAATAATGATTGTTATCTAGAAATATTTTACTCTAAGGTCTAAGGGATTAAAAAAATATATGGATAATTATTGAGTAACAGTGGAAATATATTAACTTATTAACATTGAATACGAAAGCATTATATGTTTATATATGTTTATATATATTTATACATAAATAATAACATAATCTTAAGTCAATATCAGAATTAAAAATATCCATAACTAAAAAATCTGTCGTGCTACATATTTTTTGCTTTCGTTTTTGAATTCAGCTCTGCAAAGTGCGAAGATCAGGTATTTCCATACCAGTTACAAATTAAAAGGTGTAAATTGTTGGTGTGTGTAGTTATTTTACAACAGCTGTTTTCAATGTTGGCATTATTTTTCGATGACCTTGTATTTTTTTTTATTTATTGGCAAAGCACCCAATTTTGGGTGATACCTGCCATACTAGTGATTTTACTTAAACAATATATATTTTTTTTATTGATTTTTTTTGAGGTCACACGCTTTTGCCATACTTTTTTATATGTTTGATGATCGCACCGTTAACATTTTTTGAGTTGATTGACAATAGGTGTTGGACATTCAGCGGGAAGGACAAACCCTCCGACCGAATGTCCTGAATGAACTCGAGGTTAGGGAGTAAAGGGCAGTTGAGAAATATGTGGTCAGCAGTCTCATCCTCCTGACCTTGTATTTATTCGAGCAAGATTAATACAGACTTCCTAATTCTTCTTTATCTTTTTTGAGATGTCAGGATTTGATTTGAATAATAGTTTCTTACGTATCCTGGTAGACCAATCACGATAGAAGATATGGTAATTTCACTCGGTTCCCAAATACAAACTGGTTGTATGAACTGTCCGTAGGAAACTACGGTGGCAAGAACGGTTATAGCAATGTCGTTTTCTAGAATTTGGAAATCGAAGTAGGGATGAAGGATTATGTTGTATACCTGTAAATAAAATATTAATTAGTTACAACATTTTGAGTGTATCCAAATACTTGTTCACAAATCTGGATTATCTCCAATTATAGAAGTTATTTTTCACATTATTTTTGACATCTCATCAAAGATGAAGAAGAATATGGAAGTCTGGGCATAGCATAAGTCAATGAAAAGCTTCTTTTCGTCTCACCAATATATGTGTCCAGTGAATTTCTAGTGATTCAAGAACAATGTTTCAAAATTGGTTCATTTCTATAGAACTTCCAAGAATTTGAGTAATGTGGTTATCAATAATGGGTAGAATTGGTGAATGTTACACGTGTGTAAATTTATCACTTAAACCAGCCTATGACGGTCGTCGGCCCCATAAATGCCCAAACTTCCATATTCTTCTTCATCTTTGATGAGATGTCAAAAATAATGTGATTAATTTAGTTCATACAGTGGTATTATTAATTGGTATTACACGAAGTGAACGATGAATGATAAGCAGAGTGTAATATTACCATACCACAAAGTTAACGATGCTATTATATGTAAAATACATATACTTATATTTTCATTAATGGACCAGTCATTTCAGATTCCTATTCAAATCTTGAACTGGATATTATTTGATTTCTTTACAAACATTTATTTTACAAACTAATTACTTTTAGTGAAGAAACTGTTTACGATATTATAATTCAATTATTATTATATAATATATGTGTCGCCTACTTTCAAAATCTGCCAGGTCCATGTAATTCGATTTTTAAAAAAATTGCAAAATTCTTCGGGTAACATTTACGTTTAAAAGATTGACAAATATCTTAAGATAAAATAGAGAATTTTAACATTTTTTAGAAAATTATTCAGTATTTAAAAAAACACGAGACACTAATCGATAATGACG
The DNA here is from genome assembly GCF_059751285.1 of Brachycentrus maculatus. NCBI lineage: Eukaryota > Metazoa > Arthropoda > Insecta > Trichoptera > Brachycentridae > Brachycentrus > Brachycentrus maculatus. The sequence goes on along the minus strand of NW_028280876.1, from coordinate 497,451 downwards.
TCATCTTAATTTTTGACCTATCCCCGCTCTCTGATTGGCCGATATGGGTCAGAAGGCAAGTTCCATGAATGTAGCGGAAATTGAAATACAACACGTATTTATTTACCCAAAATGTTTTAATTTTAGTGCTTTAAAATTTGTATTTTGTCAGCATCTTGTGACTAACTAGCTAGCCAACTAGCTAGCCAACTAGCTAGCCAACTAGCTAACTATCTAACTATCTAACTAACTAACTACCTAACTACCTAACTACCTAACTACCTAACTACCTAGCTACCTAGCTAGCTAGCTAACTAACTAGCTAACTAACTAGCTAACTAACTAACTAACTAACTAACTAACCGTCATGCCGCTTCCCCGCAAGGGTAGGCAGAGAGAATAGAACGCCACACCACCCTGTCTTTGCAAACATTCTTCACCTCTTCCACGTTCATGCATCTCCTCATACCTGCGTGACTGATCAGGATATATTGACAGTGAACATGTTGGTTACCTTCCTTGATTGTATTTGCTGGTCAATCGCCTCAAAATTGAATTTGCCGAGAACAATCAGTAGACGATCAGGAATAATAACGGAATCAGCTTCTATCACACAGTGCCCAGCTGAAACCAAAAATTGTCAATATTATTAATATTTAAAGCATTTACTTTATGGTTAGTCATTTTAACTTATTTATTTTTCTACAAAAATGTTAATAACAATAGTATATAACCACTCACCGATATTTTTATGTCTACCGGTTTCGAGACGTACCCGTCTCTCCGTCAGGACAATCACTAACACAGCATGCAAACAATACCACCCTTCACCACCATAGCACCATTTAAACACTCAAAACTACACAAAATGGTCTAACCATGCGATTTTTGGTCGACCCGAAGACCAACATGCACTTAAATTTTCGACACAGACATGCGTTACGAGCCGAGGTTCAACATGCGATGACGCATGTTTAACGGAGAGACGGGTACGTCTCGAAACCGGTAGACATAAAAATCTCGGTGAGTGGTTATATACTATTTTTATTAACATTTTTGTAAAAAAATAAATAAGCCGAAATTTCTTTCTTAATAAAAAACGTAGGAAATTTTACATCATTTTTTTAATATCTCAACATGAAAACAATACTTCAGCATACATATAGGGAACGTCTAAATGTTGATATACCGCGTAGTGGAGTAAGTGGCACTTTCTAATGATAAAATACTGTTTTTGATTAATGTTTTACTTAGTAAATACCACTATTTCTTAAAATGTTCTGTACAGTAGAATTTTAAGAAATAGTGGTATTTACGTAGTAAAACATTAAAAATGGATAGATTTTACCACAAACTGACTGCAGAATCAATTGATGAAATTAATGGAAATACTGCTTTAATTTATTTATAAAGTCATCTGTTTCGGCTGAAATTACGAGATTAGATAAGAGTTTGATCGACAGATACTGTCATCTGCTGCAGTGTCTGTCGTCAGGCTATAACATTAATAAATATAAATTAAAAGAGTATGCTCTAGAAACTGCTTCAAAATTTTTCATGCATATCTGTGGTACAATTTATGACCTTCCGTGCACAAAGTTTTGATTCATGGGTCCGAGGTGATTGATCATTCGTTATTATCAAAAGGGAAGTTCTCCGAAGAGACTCCGAGTTCTCAAATAAATATTTATTGATTTGGCATTAACGTTGTGGAATGACAAAAGAGAAATATATGTGTTTTAAGTATTTACACAAATATTTCAATTTCATACTATTTCTGTGAGCCTAAGTGGCTCACTATCAGAAATAGGTAACAAATTGTAGTAGAGTGGGTTCGAACCGAGAAACTCTGACTTAAGAGTCCGCGAAACTAACCACGGAATCACAACCCAACACAAGGGTTGGGTTTAGTTTAGTTTAGTTTAGTTTTAAATTAAACACTTCTATAATACCACTTAACGAGTTTAATTTCATTACACACGACTAGTTTCGAAAACTAACAACTTAATAATATTAACAATTAATAATTTAACAGGTTAGTTCCCTATCCCGGGACCTACCTGAGTCACCACATCCGTATAGAACTACTGACTAAACATACTAAACAAACTAACATTACCAATAAAACTAACCCCCCTAACAGGAATACTAACACATGAAAGACAAATGTAAAAAGTGTAAATAAAGAATTACTCGACACTGGCTATTATTTATTTATTTATTTGAAAACATATTACATATATAAATCATATAAACTAACATATAATATTCCCGATGAGTAATTTCTATTTCTCATTTTGGGACATGGGATTAAGGTTAACAAGACTGGAACACAAATAATAAAGTAACAAAAAAGATTTTTTTTTAAATAACCAAAACTAATACTAATACATGGCAAAATATAAAAACAATAAACAGGTATAATAAATAGGCACAAGAAGCATATTTTAAAAAAAATAAATGAAAAAACACAAGGTAAGAAGCATATTTAAAATAAACAAATGAGAAATTATAAAAAAACGAGAAAATATAACAAATGAGAAAATATAAAAAAAGATAAGTTTTTTGTTAATAAAATACAACTTAGTAGACTCAAAAAATCTGTGTTTGATTTAAAATTAATAAATAAAAAAAAGATAGCGTAAAAACAAAATAAAAAAAATATGACTTATCACTACATATATATCTTTCCATAAAGTACCTTCTAAGATAGTTTATTTTGGATCCACGAATGGGTTTTATTTTATATATGTCAGGCAGCTGGTTAATTTGGGTATTGGCAATATAATTTAAGGACCTTACTGCAAATTTAGCAGTGTTTATCGGCTCCACATGTATTTTGTTATGTCCTCGAGTATAACACCCAAGATGGGTGAAAAGCCATAAAAAAGAAGAAGATATCCTTGATCTTTAAGAACACATATATTGTTTACCTGTAAGGACTCTTGAAGGAGACAACAAAGTCCCACCGCAGATGTAGGATTGCGATGCTGACTCAGTGCTGCTTCTATATAATGCAGCATGCCATGGCCAGTCTCCCGCTTTGGTACCATATCCTTGGGTGATCAAAGGTGAATGGAACACTTGTCTTCTTCCACAAGTTGGACTACCCACCTCAGGGTTTATTAGAGTATAAGGCGGAGATATACTTGGTGATGTTATATTCCCCTTAATAAAATTGTCCCATAATCCCTAGAAATAAATTTTAAATCGGTTCAATACAAAAAAACCTATTATTTTTTGACATCTCATCAAAGATGAAGAAGAATATGGAAGTCTGGGCATTTACGGGGCTGACGGCCGTCATAGGCTGGTTGAAGTGATCAATTTACACACGTGTAACATTCACCAATTCTACCCATTATTGATAACCACACTACTCAAATTCTTGGAAGTTCTCTATATATATGAACCAATTTAGAAACCTTCTTCTTGAATCACTAAAACTTCACTAGAGACATCTATTGGTGAGATGTAAAGAAGCTTTTTATTAAGCAGAAACTCTTATATCAGTATGCCTATGACGGTCATCAGCCCCGTAAATGCCCAGACTTCCATATTCTTCTTCATCTTTGATGAGATGTCAAAAAATAATATGAAAATAACTCCTGTAATTGGAGATAATCCAGATTTAGTGAACAAGTATTTGGACACACTCAAAATGTTGACAATAAAACCTCATTATAATTTTAATTAAATTTTTTAAAGAATAGTTACATAAAAACATTTACATTAATGAGAATCATAAAACAGGTATTTGTATCATACTAATTACAAAATTTCACATATCGCTCACTCCTCTCAAGAACGTCATAAATCAAAAATCGTCAATTTTCAGTGGTGCATGTTTTCGGAATGCTCAGAAAATGTACTATATCCCAGCAAAAGAGGCATATTTTTAACTGAATATTTACCCGCTACAGAGCAGAAAGTGTTGTTTTTGCATTTTGAAGAAAATGTGTTGTTTAATTCTTTTTTTAAACATACTAAATATTTGTTAAATGGAGAAAAAACCTTCAGGTTTTACCTAAAAAAATCTGTTGCACAGTAAAAAGTTCAATAAGTAGCTTGATATTAATTTTTAATACCTTGTATTATATTTTTAAACTTAAATAACGTTCTCCTGAAAAATAAAGTTTTTTGATTTATGACGTTCTTAAAAGGAGTGAGAGATGTATCTAATCTAGTATAAATACCTGGAAGATGGACGGGAAGGAAGAAAAGGGGAAAAGCTCGAAGCAAAGCTGAGGTAAGCATTATCGATAAAATTAAGAAAAGTGTGTTGAGATGGTTTGGACATGTAGAACGAATGAGTGAGGAAAGAACGGTAAAACAAATTTATGAGGCGCATGTACTTGGAAAAAGGAGCAGAGGAAGACCGAGAAAAAAAACATGGCACGATCAGGTATGCCAAATACTTGCAAGTGGTCAGGTTAGGAGTTGTAATAATCGGCGGGTATGTATGAGGAGATGCATGAACGTGGAAGAAGCGGAGAATGTTTGCAAAGGTAGAGTGGTGTGACTTTCTATTCTCTCTGCCTACCCCTGCGGGGAGCGGCGTGATGGTTAGTTAGTTAGTTTAAAAATACTTACAGTTTTAACTCCATTAGGACAGAAGTCGTAATTATTTACAACAACTTTTAATATATTAGGGACGTGTCTGCCTGGATGCCCTCTTACTCTTAAAACAGAGGACTTTTTATTTGCTGCCACATTTATTACAAATTCCCTTGAGTTAAAAGAAGAAATGCTTTCATCGTCAGATCTCTAAAAAAAGAAACAAAATGCAACTGACTAAATATTAATATTTACTTGTGTATATGTAGTGGTACAGGAGAAAGTGACCAACCAGCAAAATGTAAAATGTTCAGGAGGGCCATTTAAGTCACTTTTGCTTGGCAAGAAAATAAACATCAATGCAGTTGGTCATTTTTAACAAGTCAATATATTATACTTCCAAGTTTAAAATCCTTTGGGATTTTTTCAGGGCAATATTAAACTAGTAAGATATCATAAAGTCATTGATCACGTTTTTGTAAAAAATGCACTTGGTCACCTTTGCCTGCATGACTACGATATGTTGTATTTATTAACTTTCTAAAATTGTAAAAGAAATAAAACTTGTTTTTTACCACTTATATTTATTTTATTATAACATCTATTTTCGGTCGCCATGTTTCCGTCTTTGGGTCTTAATATAAAAAAAAAACACAAATAAAAACTAGCCGATTTAATCAAATTAATTCAAGTGGTAAAAAGCAAGTTTTTCTTTAACAATTTCATCATGTCTTACCACAAAGTGAATGCCGAAACAATAAATAAAATATTAATTTTCTTATTTCATTATTCCTTTACCGAAGCGATATCCTACGTACCAGTTAAATTGAAATCACAATATTTCGATTGCGTCCAAATACTTGCATACAAATTTGGGTTGTTTGACATTCTTGCACTTTTTTTGATTTGCATTTTTTTACTCAGGAGTTATTTTGCATCTTTGCACTTTTTAGCTTTGCATTTTTCCACTCAGGAATTAGTTTACATTTTTGACATCTCAACCAACATTCATCCCATTCCAACCATTTTACCCATGATTGACAACCATACTACTCAAAATTTTGAAAGTCATAGATATTATATATGGAGAACTCAAGACGTTCCGTTTAATTGAGTTCAAAACAGCCATCTATGATTGGATTTAGAAATCTTTTATTTAGCTAAGACCCTTTTATTTGTGTTTGAGATCCGAACGCGGATATACATAATTACATTTTGGAAAACTCCTGAAAACCTGTTTCAATATTAACACGCTTAAAAAATTGATCAGTGTGGTTGTGTGTTATAGGTAAAATGGTGAATGTTGCACGTGTGTAAAGTGATCACTTAACCAGCCTATGACAGGTCGTAAGTCCTGTAAATGACCACACTTCCATATTTAACTTCATCTATGTTTAAATGTCATAAATGTTAAATTGATTTTTAGAATAAAAAAAAAAAATTATATTATATTAAACGCAAAAAACCTAAAATGCAGAGCTGATCATCTTTTCTTAACGATCAAAACAACACTGCCAGACACATGATTCTTTAAACGCTCATCCTCACCCGATGGTGCATAGGGCACTGCATTATATAAACGCAGTGTTATCTTCATCATTAACACAAGGAAAGGTGATCAGCCCTCCGCTTTGGTACCAGTGGTAGTATTGAATAAATATTAGAGTGAAAAAATCACTAATATTTATTTTACCCCCCCCCCCTGAAAATCACTCTTCGGAGGCGGACATGTCGCTCACTCCTTTCAACAACGTCAAAAATTAATAAAAAAAAAATTAGGAGGTCGTTTTTTATGTTTAAAAATATAATAAAATGTATTAAAAATAAGTATCAAGCCACTTATTGACCTTTTATTGTGCAACAGATCTTTTTAGGTAAAACCTGAATGTTTTTTCTCCATTTGAAAAATAATAAGTATATTTAAAAAAATAATTAAACAATACCTTTTCTTCAAAATGCCTAAAAACACTTTCTGCCCTGTAGCGGCTAAATATTAAGTTAAAAATATGCCACTTTTGCTGGGATATAGTACATTTTCTAGGCATTCCGAAAGCATGCACAACTAAAAATTGTCGATTTTAGATATAAGACGTTGTTGAAAGGAGTGAGCGATATACAATGATACAAGTAAAAAAATATATAAAAGGAGTAAAATTCAAAATTTTACCATTGTTAGGGTGACATCCGAATCAAACGCAAGTTCAATTATTGAGTTTTGTTGAAAATTATTATACTCAGATAGTGCAATGTGAAGTTCGTATTGATTTTCTTCTTCAGGAGTATGTCCTGTCTCAAATATTTCAAAAACACTTTTTGTTCCGTTGCAAGGGTATCCCCGTATAAGAAAAGGTTCCAATAAATTTGCTGCATCATTGATACTGCTTTGAAATATTATCAGTAATAAACATGATATGAATTGTAATTTTTTTAGCTTCATTTTTTGAGTGATAAAAATACAGTCGTGGCGCTGAAAAATATATTGTAAATTTTTATTTATTTAAACTTCATGTACACATAATAAATAAGTACATTGGCGGGCTTATTGCTAAGAACCAGTATCTTTCAATGAACCAAAAACATTCGTAGTTGTTATTTGGAGTTGCTACGCAACGCACAATAACAAGTATGTGGAAGTTTTTGGTAAAGGAATGTAATTAACTGGTTAGAGTGTATCCTTTACGATTCTAACCAAGATTGACAGCCATATTATTCAGATTTCAAAAAGTTGCGTAACATATGTATATGCTGGCGTTATTTGATTCGGACTTTACTGAAATCCAATATTAGTTGAATACAATATATTGACTTACACACTTCTGAAAAATCATAATTTGATTTAAATATTATATACACTTGGTTTTTAAGTAACTTGCACGTATTGCTGATTATTTTTTTTCCTCATTTTTACTGACATTCATAATCTAACCATTTTTTGACACGTTGCGTGTGTGACAAACGACAAATTAAACATAAGTAACCAATGTTAACAGCGAAAAAATATTAAACCGGATTTAAATGTAAACATATAGTTGATATTAGTGGACGTCCTCATCAAAAAGTTACATTTCCAATATTGTACAAAAAATCCTTCAAATTCAAATTTGTTCTGTTTATCGTATTCCATCAAAATCTTTATTAAAGTTGTGACAAATCCTATGCTAAACCAATATGAAATAATTTAATCGCACCAAAACGTAACAATCTTACAAGCTAGAATTCCTGATTACTTAAAATCATTTAATATGGAAATTTAACGTTTTGGTGAGGACCTCCACATTTGTGACCTTGTATTGAGAAAATATTGGCAAATATTCATACAGAGTATGCTTTCATACTTTGTTAGTTTGAACTAAGAATACAAGAGAAGTCTGGGTATTTATGGGGCGTACAACCATCATAGCATAGTTTAAATGATCACTTTACACACATGTAACATCCACCAATTCTACGCATGATTGACAATCACACTACTCAAATTCTTATTCATTTAATTAAATCACAATTTATACATATTTAGAACATTTTTTTTTGCAGAGACCCACCAAGCCACCTTGTGTGTCTTGTCGGTGGAGTTCTTTTTTAATACATTGTTTAAATATATTGTTTATAATATATGTTTTAATATAGACACAAAAAAGAGAAAAAAAATAAGAATATACTTAAACAATTTTCATAAAATTAACTCTTGATCATTTACCCATTCCTTTAATTTGCCTTTGTTCCATATTTTATTTTGACCTCTAACATCCCTCGACGACAAATTAAAATGTTCGGAACGATATATTGCAGTGTTCGACTCCTATATTTATTGTTAATTCTTGGGACTATCAAACCTTCGTTGTGTGTAAATCGTGTATCATGGTTGTGTACTAAAGGATTTCGATATTTTTGTCTAGTTTGTTGTTCAACGATGATCTCATCCACAATATTCCACGTACCGGCAGTAATTTTAAATGTTTATAAAATATATAAAGAACTTCTATATATATTATGTCCACCTCCGTAGTGTAATGGTCAGCACGCTTGGCCACCGTTCTGGAGGTCCCGGGTTCGATTCCCAAGGGGGGTAAAATAAATATAAGTGATTTTTTCACTGTGATATTTATTCAATATTAACATGGATTGGTACCTGAATCGGAGGGCTGATCACCTTTCCTTCATGTGTAAATGATCAAAAAAACACTGCGTTTATATGACACAGTGCCCTATGCACCATTGGGGTGCGGATAAGGGTTTTATTATTTATTTATTATTGTTATAATATATATTGTTCAAATTTAATACAAATTAGCTTGTCTAAAGCCCTGGAAATGCCCAGACTTCTTATTCTTTGTAATCTATGCTAAGATGTCAAAAAATAACTCCTAATTGGAGATAATCCAGATTTGTGTACAAATATTTGGACACACTCAAAATGTCATAATTTCAAGAGATGTTGCGCAATGCATAGAAAGAATTAAGCAATATTGCACAATATTTTTTTACATCTCAACATAGATAAGAGGAAGAAGAAGAAGAATATGGAAGTCGGGGCATTTACAGGGTTTACGAAATAATATGAAAAACATTCCTGTAATTGGAGATAATCCAGATTTGTGAACAAGTATTTCGACACACTCAATGTGTTGTAACTATTGCATAATTTGATAAATCGACAAAAAAAGGTAAAAAAACACATCCCCTTTACATCGTTTGTCTCCTACATATTTAAAATAGGTAACACGTCTTGACATTATATAGAGTAAAACTTTAAAAAAATCATTACGGTGAGGAATTTGGGGTTACCATATAAGTGACTCTTATAATACTAAAGCTATCGTATTAAAATTCATATATGGGGGATTTCAATCCCTTTTAGAGCCGACTATATTAATATCCGTGTAGGTACTCATTAAACAAACAAAATTTAAAAAATAACTGTATTGACTTTGAGGTGAGGGTATTATATGATTATACGTGAATACCTCACTCTTTGTACTTATCAGAGATTGCTTAGTAATGAAAGTCGTACTTACTTGCTTCAAGAACACTGTTTCTTCTTCTTCCTCCTCTTATTTAGGACTATGTCCTGTCATTCTCCGTCCGCTCCTAGGACGTGGAAGACCAACTATCTCTCCATCGTTTAGGTGGTCTTCCTGGGTAAAAAAGAAGTTTAAGTTCAAAAAACTTGGACTATATCTTAATTTACAGCACAAGGAGAAACACATCAGAGCCAGCTAAGGTGTGGGTCTTCTCCTACATGAGAAATATGAAAACTCAATTGACAATATTTTATATGTAAACCATTGAATACTAGTAGTAACACTTAATATAAAAGGCTTTCGAATAAATATAATTAGCTTGTACGCTCCTGACGTTACAAAATCTGTAGAATCTAAAGAGTTGTACTCACAATTGCAGGAAACTATAGACTTCACACCAGAATCAGAAACACTGTTTAATTATTTTAATTATAAAATGTAAATTAAAGTAAAGAAATCTAAAATTTATTTAAAAAAATAAAAGTCACTGAATTATGGCACCAATAATATTTGCTGCGCGAGGGTCTTGGCTCTTGATGCAGTCGGTCGAGTGGGCAGGTGAAAAGAAACCGATCGCCGGTGTGTAAGGGCTTTTATAGCCTGTACTACGTCACAATTGTCGCTTGGTCACTGCTGCAAACATGAGGATATATATGGATTTATTTAAACTTTTTATTTAAATTGGCGGGCTTATTACTAAGATGTCTTCCAACCAACCAAAAGCTAGATTCATGAAGCAATCACTTAAATTAAAAAAATATTGATGATAATAAGGAAGGCAATGGAATAATATATATATATATATATATATATATATATATATATATATATATATATATATATATATATATATATATATTTATAAATATATATATAAATATATATATAAATATATATATATATATATATATATATATATATATATATATATATATATATATATATATATATATATATATATATATATATATATATATATATATATATATATATATATATATATATATATTTATAAATATATATATAAATATATATATATATATAAATATATATATATATATATATATATATATATATATATATATATATATATATATATATATACATATATATATATATATATATATATATATACACATATATATATATATATATATATATATATATATATATATATATATATATATATATATATATATATATATATATATATATATATATATATATATATATATATATATATATATATATATATATATATATATATATATATATATATATATATATATATATATATATATATATATAATATATATACATACATATTTTCATATATTTTTTAAAACCCTTACCCTTACCCCAATGGTGCAAAAGGCACTGCATCATATAAACGCAGTGTTATCTTGATGGTTAACACATGAAGGAAAGGTGATCAGCCCTTCACTTCAGGTACCAGCCCAGGGTAATATTGAATAAATATTTGAGTGAAAAATATCACCTATATATATTTGATGTATAAACATATACATATGTACATATATATATATTTTTAAACATATATATTTATATTTTTAACATAGATTAACACAATGTATATAAATTGTTTTTCGATTTCCAGGTTACAATACAATTGTTACATGTAATTTGTTTTTGGTGTTCATTGTTTAAAAAAAAAAACTATAATTTATGAATTTCAAAATCAATGACTCAAATACTGGCAGTGCCAGTCAGTGACAGTTAGACAGTTATATTTATTTTATTTTTGGAATAATATGAAAACCGGAATCTGAAATAATTGGGACTGTGGCCTGTTCTGATTTAAAAAAGTTCAGATAAGTCGAGAAATTTGTAATACAGTACAAACATAGTAGGTACTCTACACTACCGAAGTAACGTATACAATAATTTTAAGTTATAATAAATGTGTTTTTAAGAGTTTGCGTGTTTTTTTATGTTTTCTTACAAATGATTTTCTTCAAAATCTTGATAAGATTTTCTGGGTTTTTGAATTTCCGGGTTTCCACTGTGTTTCCAATCATTGTCACATTGGATAGCCATCTCTGTTTCATGATGGTAACTGATGTTAATTTTTGCCAACCCTAAAATTCAAAAATATATAAGTATATCTTATTGTCACGTTAGATAACCCGGGTTATAGCTGTAAACAATTCAACTCATATTTTCAATTTATTTTCAATTTTACTCGCTAGATGGCAGTAACATCTGAAAATTTCATAAATATTTTATAGTGTTTGATAAATATTGCTGTTTTAAAAAAGAGTTTACGTATAACATTTACAATATATAATAATAACAAAAATATTCGCAGAGGCGACTGCAAAACTGAAGACATTACTCATTATTTTTTTTATATAATATTTAATTGAAATTTGTCGATGAAGAATTCATTTTAAACAAAGTCATAAATTTCATAAAATTTCAGAAAATTCTTTTTAAATAAAGTCATAAATTAAACCCTGAAGAGGGCAACAGGTTGTTGCCGAAACTAGTTGGTTAGTAAAAATGTGAGTGGATCAAAACACAAAGTATTTTTATTTCTCGAAATAATATATCATTTTAAACAAATTACTTTTCTTTATAAAGCTATCCGATAAATACTTACGTGTTCACAAATCCTATTGAAATTAATTAATTAATTAATTTATTCAAACTTCATATACAGAAAATAAATATCTGAAATAAATAAATATCTGGGCTTATCGCTGAAAAACCATATCTTCCAACCAACCAAAAGTGGCCTAGTGATGTTTTTCAAAATGTTTTATAGCATATAAATGTTTGCAATCAGAGGGTAGATGAAACAAAAAAAAACATAAATTACAAATTATTAAAAATAAGGAAGGCAAAGGAAAAAGGGAGTTTAGGGAAGGAGGTAGAGGGAAAAACTAAGGGATGAGGTTTGATGGACAGGATTATAATAATATTAAGTAATGCCTTTTATTAATGACGTTTATTAAAAATTATTAGAGAAGGTGCATTTTTAACAAGGAGAGGTAAATTGGATCTCGTAACGAAAAGTCCATTCAGAAAAAGATTACACAAATCATCAAAACATTGTGTCGCGTTGTAGTCCCGTGGTAAGTGTCGCGGAATTCAGAGTTCAAGTCAGAGTTTCTCGGTTCGAACCCACTCTACCACAATTTAATACCTATTTCTGATAATGAGCCGCCTAGGCTCACAGAAATAGCATGAAATTGAATTATTTGTGTAAATAATAAAAACACAAATATTTCTCTAAAAATAAATAAATAATAATTGAACTAATTTAAATATTACCTGGTCAATAATATGTAAACACGTTAACAACAGCTTGTGTGTAAAATGAATGAATAACGAAAAACAACAGAGTGATTGCGAATTAGAATATGTACAATAGGTTCACAACGGCGTGCTAGTACCGACACTAATGTATGGAAGCGAAACATGGAACTGGCAAAGGAAGGATGAAAGCAGAGTGAACGCTGTTGAAATGCGCTCCCTCAGACGAATGTGTGGAAAAATCATTGTATGACAGAATTAAAAACGAAGATATAAGAAAGGAATGCAAGGCTGAACAAGGAATAATTGAAAATATTAGGAAGAGTTCTTTGCGGTGGTATGGACATGTGGAGCGAATGGATAACAAGTTAATGACTAAGAAAATATATGTGGCGAATGTGAGACGGAAAACAGAACGAGGACGACCGAAAAATACTTGGCACGATCAGATCAATCAGAACCTAAAATCTGGCGGTGTCAAAAGTCTGCGTAATCGGAGGGTATGTATGACTAGATGTATGGATGTGAAGGAGGCGAGGAGTGTATGTCAGGACAGAAGAGTGTGGCGTTCCATCCTCTCTGCCTGCCCCTGCGGGGAAACGGCGTGATGGTAGTAGTAGTAGTAGTAGTAAAAACATTTGAAAATTTTGGTCGACGATAATATGTATTTCGTTAGAAAATATATTAATGTAAATATTTAAAATTTCCATGGTGGGTAAATGAAATAAACATGTATATTTATTTTTTTAATTTATTATTTATTTCATATATCACAGACATAAAGGGGAATTTTCTCCACTTTTTACAAAGATATTTACAATTTAAAATTAACTTAATTTGATTTAGTTATAAATTCAATAAGGTTATTAAAAATGAATTATATATGTACATATTATTCGTAAGATAACAAACAAAACAAACAAAAAAATTAAAATTAACTATTTATATTATTGTGTATGAGTGAATGTAATATATTGCCACTTTTGTATTTAAAAAAAAAAACATCAAATGGAGTATATTCATTTTGCATTTCAATATTTTTTATGTATTGAAATTTTCAAGTGAAATAAATTTATGTAGTAACTCTAAAATTCCTTCAGTATAGTAACGATAACAAAAATAATGCATTAGCATTACATATTACGGAATAAAAGTTTTTCAATAGATTTATTTTTTATTATGACCAAAATAGCAAAATTTTAGCCGTAGACGGTGGGAAGGAAATTGCCAGAATATCCTCTCAAAGAGATGGGAGTTAGTTAGTTTAAAGCGGTAGCTGGTAATTGCATCAATTTTATAAAATTGAAAATAACTGAAACATTTCTTTGATTTACTAGGGTAAACAAAATGTATTAGAACATTTATTTGTTTTATTTTATTCTGATTTCGTTATATATAATATATATATATATATATATATATATATATATATATATATATATATATATATATATATATATATATATATATATATATATATATATATATATATATATATATATATATATATATACATATATACACATTTTTTCGTTCGAAGATGGATTGACACTATTTTCCTTTATTTCAATTAAATGATGAATTGGTTATTACAGGATTATTTCAATCGTTAACTATATGAAGGAAATTTTATCATCTATCTGTTTTCATTACTCTGATACGCTGTTTAAAAATGAAGTTATAATTATGAACACGTATGGTAACGTGACAAAACACTTTAATGTATTTAAAATCTAATATTTATTATATTTTATGTACATTTTAAATATATATAATATAATATTTTTTTACAACGATATATTATGAATAAACATGTTCCAGCCATACAATGATATCGGTATTTTTATGTACCTTCTCTCATTTGCGAGTGATTTTGACCATAAAGGATATGTACCAACCTCGTAAATATTAATTTTCACGGGAAACGCAAATAATTTTGCCCACTAATTAAACGAATGACCGCTTTATTGCCAATAATATAATATATATACGAAACAGCATTGTTGTTTATTTTATTATTTTTTTAAAAATAATTAACATGCTGAAATAGGGATGTAAATTTAGAATTTATCAATTGCTTTTAAATTATTTTTTGACATTTAAACAAGGATGAATAACACTATGGTAATCTGGATATTTACGGGACTTACGACCGTCATAAGCTGGTTTAAGTGATCACTTTACACACATGTAACATTCACCAATTATACCCATGATTAACAACCACACTACTCAAATTTTTGGAACATATAGATATATTGACCAAACTCGAAACATAGTGTTTGACTTCACTAGAATTTCTCTTGAGACATCTATGTTGAGATGAGAGAAGCTTTTTATTGAGCAGAAACTCTTTCATTAGTATGTGAGGTCCAAATCCTGGATTATAATCACATACATGAGAAAAGCTAAAAATTATCATTTTATTTTTTTAATTATTTTAGCTTTTAATTTGACCAATATTTTCAGTGTGTACAAATCTGGATTATCTCCAGTTAACTGCCAATTGTCAAAATGTTGCAATTATATGTTGTTTTAAAGATTACAGTGTTATCTCGCTAATCCGAATGCAAACTGTGTCATTCGGATTAGGTAATCGTTCGGATTACAAATAAATAAACAACTACGTAATTTTTTCCACATGAATTTTATTTGACCAGCAGACGGGTTTTGTCGTAACCGAGATCATCAAACCAGTCTGGTAGCTGATCAAATAAAATTTATTTGGAAAAAAATACTTATTATTTTATTCTATTACATGTAGTTCCACCAAGAAATGTCAGTACAAAACTTAAATCTAAATTACCGATATATTTTGAATGTGTCGCCTACTTTCAAAATCCGCCAGATCCATGTAAGTCGATTTTCTGAAACATGCAAAATTCTCCGGGTAACATTTATGTTTAATAGATGTGTCTATCTTGAGATAAAATATTATGAAATAGAGAATTTCACCATTTTTTTAGAAAAATTTTCAGTTTAAAAAAAAAAATACGAGACAGAAACCGATCATGACGTCATTTTAATTTTTGACCCATCCCTACTCTCATATAAATATTTTAAACAATAAAACCCACAATTGGCATTCCGATAGAGTATTTATTTCTAAATCTTATAAAATTGGATCTGGCAGATTTCGAAAGTAGGCGACACAAATAATAGTTATGAGAATATAACTATTATTTAATATTCACATGAAATATCCTGAATGAAATGCTGGTCGATGTTGTTTGTTTTTCGTTGTTTTTCGTACATTATCTGGAAATGACGCGATATGTCGAAAAAACGCGAAAAACTTGAAGAGATACCCGAATTTACATGAAGACATTAGTTGTTTACAACTCGACGGAAACTTTTCTTGTTTACGTCAGTTTTCTGTAAAGTTTGACGGAACTTGGAGAATTCGTATTATCAATGCTGACGATAAATATGCGTCTGATTTTAGGTTAAAAATACGTACAAAAGTTGACAGCGAATTACATATATTATTTTTTTACACAACAAACATGAAAAATTCGAAATTAAGTGAAATTTTGTTACTCTTATATTTACATTACACATTTTTCATATTATTTTTTGACATCTCAGCAAAGATGAAGAAAAATATGGAAGTCTGGGCATTTACGGGGCTGATGACCGTCATAGGCTGGTTTATGAGATTTTACACACTATACACACTATACATTCACCAACTCTACCCATTTTTGACAACCACACTGCTCAAATTCTCGGAAGTTCTATATAGATGATCCAATTTCGAAACACTGTTCTTGAATCACTAGAACTTCATCAGAGACATCTATTAGTGAGATAGATGTCTCTAGTGAACCTGAATATGTTAGCCCCGTAAATGCCCAGACTTCCATATTCTTCTTCATCTTTGATGAGATGTCAAAAATAATATGAAAACAACTCCTGTAATTGGAGATAATCCAGATTTGTGAACAAGTATTTGGACACACTCAAAGTGTTGTAAGTATTCTCAACATTCGAAATTCAGTGAAATATTGTTATTATTTTATTTACATTATTTATAAATTATCTGCGTACTCCACTCGAAATAAAAGTATGAAGTTTAATACATATTTTTCATATTATTTTTTCTATCTCAGCAAAGATGAAGGAGAATATGGAAGTCTGGGCATTTACGGGGATGACGACCGTCATAGGCTGGTTCAAGCGATTGCTTTACACATGTGTAACAGTCACCAATTCTACCCATTTTTGATAACCACACTGCTCAATTTTTTTAAACTTCTAGATATATTGATCAAACTTATGACATAGTGTGTGTGAGTTCTCAACCGCCATCTTTGTAGGTTGAAATAGGTGAATAATGAATTGAGTGATTAATTGATTTATATTACTCTCAAGCCAATGACAGTCGTTAGCGCTGTAAGTGTATAGACTTTTATCTTCTTCTTCATCTATGTTGAGATGTCAATAATGTTAAAAATAAAGGTTGTGTAGTAATTTAAAATAACATTTACATGAAATATATTTATATCAAAGTTTTATATTACATGTTATACCGATGCTTACGTCAGTATTACAATGTCAGTTAATGATACAGAATTGACCAGCGATTTAACGAATCTTGTCAAATAGAGAAGAAGAAGACAGATGAAGAACTTGGGTCTTCCATGAGCCCGAGATGTGGCACTTTGATTTCCGTGTTGCATGGCTGCTGGGGTTTCACCTGTAAATTATAAAAAAAAAGCCTTAGATAAATTGATTCCTTTTCAGTTTTCAGGGTTTTTGATATACCCACATTATCAATCTTTTAATAGTTTTATTTAAAATATGTTGTTTTTATTATTTACACAAATGTTTCAATTTCAAACTATTTCTGTGAGCCTAAGCGGCTCATTATTAGAAATAGGTGTCAAACTGTGGTAGAGTGGGTTCGAACCGAGAAACTCCGACTTAAGAGTCCGTGATACTAACCATAAATGGAAAAAATTGCCAAATTGTAACGATTTCCACCATTTTTGTTGTTGCATATTTTAAGTCGAACGCCGTAGCGTAGTTGGGTAAACGCCCGACTGCGAAACTGGCGTCGTGGGTGCGATTCTCGCCAAGTGCAAAAGAAATTCAAGAAAGATTTATTTTCAATCGGTCTGGGTGTTTGTGATGTATTTTCCACATTTACCCTTCGTAATCTTATTGACCTACCTGCAGACAAGCCTCTTAAAGTAGAAGATTTTCTGGTTATTCCTTTAACCCTTAAATCAACATCACACACACACACACACACACACACACACACACACACACACATATACACACACATTCATCATTTGCTAGATCTACACTGAATATTTTGTACTAATCTTTATGTTTCTGTGGTTGACTATAATTGACTTATAATGATAAAAGAAAACACTTGTTTTATACTACTTGAGTTTTATTAAATACTACATGTTTCAGAAGTTAAACTTCCATCATTCAGGTCTGTATAGTAACTAAAATATAAAAGATAAAATTGTTCTATAAATAAGGAGAGGGGGAAATTAGGGGGAGGGGGTTAGTCAAGGGGCGGAGTTTGAAAACAGAGAAAAAATGGAAAGCAAAGGCGAAGAATTTGGAAACAATACATTATTTAATAAATTGTTATTAGAATTAAGTTTTTTTTTGGATTTCTAAATTTTTAAAATAATTCATAATTTGGCCTTTATGTGGAACAAGGTGTAATAATTTTAATTTATGAGAGTGGAATGAGTGATTTGTGTCTATTATGTGATTTGCAAATTCCGAAAAATTAGTAGGTCTTGTTAGTAACATGTCTTACCATAACGTTAATGCCGAAACAATAAATAAAATATAATTGGCTTGTTTAATGTATATCTTTGAATTGTTTTGTTTTATATATGTTGCTGTTGTTAACTCAAAAAAATGTACATCGTTGCAATTCTGCAACAACAATTTCACATCAGTTGAAACATCCTTCAGTCGCCTGGAATTATTATAATTCACACTGCTGCATATTTATCACGCACCTCGGTGTTGGAATTAAGTCAGCCTTTTATAACTAGATGGCGCTGTGAGTACTTTCTTGACATTTAGTTATAGTTTTCAGGAATTTGATTTCTTAAAAAAAATAAAAATAATGCATTTAGCGTTTGAAAAAAAAATCATTGAATTACCCATAATGTTTTTTTGTTACAATTATTTTAAAAACCACTCTCCTGATCATCTATTGTTTACTTTGTGTAATACCACTTTTATAAACACTTATTCGTGACAACCGGTTTCAGAAAATCATTCCATCCTCAAGTAATTAAAATAAAATTATTCGTTATTATTGTTTATAAAAGTGATATTACACAAAGAAAGCAATTAGGAAAACGTTTTATTACCATATCACAAAGTAATTCACGCTTTTAATGTACAAAATAAGTTATTAAAAATCTTGGCATTATTTTTTATGACTTTATACGGTATGTGTCCGCCTCCGTAGTGTAATAGTTAGCACGCTCGGCTACCGTTCTGGAGGTCCCGGGTTCGATTCCCAAGGGGGGTCAAGTAAATATTAGTGATTTTTTCACTCTAATATTTATTTAATACTACCCTGGACTGGTACCTGAAGCGGAGGGCTGATCACCTTTCCTTCATATGTAAACGATCAAGATAACACTGCGTTTATATGAAGCAGTGCCCTATGCACCATCGGGGTGCGGATAAGGGTTTTACTATATTATTATTATACAATATATGCAGGGTCATCGAAAAATAATGCCAACATCGAGGTTGTTCAGAATACTCACTATGTAGGATATGCACAGTGACGCTATCCGGTTTTGCATTAGCTGGGGCACACGTGTAGTTTCCGGCTTGACGCGGTTCCGCGTGTTGGATCACCAGCTCGCTGGATGTGCGTGAATGGGTCACTACAACGCCATCTGCGTGAAAACAGTCAAAAAGATTATTAATTATTAAAGAAAACACTTGTTTTTGAACCACTTGAGCTTATTTATGACTACTTCTTTCGGAAGCTAAGCTTCCATCTTCTGGTCTAAATGTAAACTAAAACTTAATTCATAATAATCTCATTTGAGATGTCAAAAAGTAATATGAAAATAACTGCTTTAATTGGAGATAATACAGATTTGTGAACATATATTTGGACACGCTCCAAATGTTGTCAATAAATAAACTGGTCAAATAATAAGCTAAAATAATGAAAATGAAAATGATATTTTCTGGCGTTTCATGTGTATGTGATTATAATCCAGGATTCGGACCTCACATACTAATTAAAAAGTTTCTGCTTAATAAAAAGCTTCTTTCCATCTCAGCAAAAGATATCTCTAATGAAGTTCTAGGGATTCAAGAAAAATGTCTCAAAATTGGTTTATATATATAGAACGTCCAAGAATTTGAGTAATGTGGTTTTCAATAATGGGTAGAATTGGTGAATGTTATAGTGTGTAGAGTGATCACTTAAACCAGCCTATGATTCTGCTCATAAAAAGTTTCTTTTCATCTCAGCAATAGATGTCTCTAGTGAAGTTCTAGTGATTCAAGAACAATGTTTCAAAACTGGTTCATATATACAGAACTTGAGAATTTCAGTAGTGTGGTATAAAGGGTAGAATTGGCGAATGTTACACATGTGTAAATCACTTAAACTAGCCTATGACGGTCGTCAGCCCCGTAAATGCTCAGACTTCCATATTCTGTTTCATCTTTGATGAGATGTCAAAAAATAATAATGTTATGTTAATTATATAGTATTTTTAAACAACCCCTCGCCATTTAAAACGAATCATGCTGTAGAACGAAGTGCTACAGGGTTGAAATAATATTATTATTAGCGAAAATGTTATTCGCCAAATTAGAGATTTTAGATCTGGCTTCCAACCCCTAATAACGTTATCAAAGAATAATATTTCAGGTGAATGCCAGATTATATCTGAAGTAATTCGACCTTGTTGCTTCCCTTTTATTGAAAACAATGGCCACCGCGAATTAAATTTAATTACAAAACTGTTAAATGAATCTTTATTAAACAAATGAGTACCATAAACACAATTTAAAACACAATTCAGAAAAAAAAACATTACATTGGAAAACGAATGAATGAGAGTGATTTATTTCTGTAATTTCTGACTTGGTAATTTGATGAGATGATTACTTCCTACTCTTAGTTTACATTATTCTTTTATTTTCAAACAAACTTTGTGTAAAACTAATTGTAATCTTTATAAATTAAAACAACTTTGTTTTAAGTACTTTTTATTGGTACACTTTGTCCAACCGGTTTCGACAAAAACCTTGTCATCATCAGGGTTTATGTACTAAATTCGAAAACATTGAAATACTCATAATTAATTACCCTTCCCTTACCAGAAGCATCCACGCACTCCGTACACCATATGAATATATGATTTTAAAAATGTGATTTAAAAACTCGTTAATGTTGTTTTTATTGAGCATTGCGTAGCTAATACTTCGATTCCAACTACGAATGGAATTAACTATGAGTATTTCAATGTTTTAGAATTTAGTACATATACCCTAATTCTAGTCGAAACCGGTTGGATAATGTGTACCAATAAAAAGTGATAAAAACAATTTTTTTAAATTTTATAAAGTTTATAAAATGTGCCACAAAGTATCTGCGAAATACATTCAAGACATTATTTATTTTTTAAATTAATGATTTACTTAGTAAATACCACTATTTCTTAAAATCTACTGTGACACGTGTTTCGATGCATTCCGCATCATTTTCAAACAACGTATACGTTGTTTGAAAATGATGCGGAATGCATCGAAACACGTGTCACAGTAGATTTTAAGAAATAGTGGTATTTACTAAGTAAAACATTAATTAAAAATGGATAGATTTTACCACAAAGTGACTGCCGAATCAATTAATAAAATTATTTATTTCAATTCTAGCTGTATCCGGCCACGGATTGCTGTGGCTCAGTCAAGTTAAATGGACCACAAATAAAAAAGAAAGAACACATTTATAGTATGTTTGAACTCACGCATTCATGGAAGCGTGGGTGTAATTGAAATCCATAGCAAGGTAGTAAAAAGCAATTGAGATGGTATGGGCATATAGAATATAGAGAACCTGAACATATTGCAAACCAGACGATCGCCATGGATCTTCCTCGAAAGACATCTAGAGGAAGACTAATACAATTATGGACGCTACAGAAAGATAACATGATTCGAAGGCATGGTCTAGGTGACGTTGTATGTGATAGAAAGACCTAAAACCTGAGGACGAGAGGAGCTGATCCCAACAGTCTACAAAAACGATAAGTTGGTTTGGAGCCAGTTTGTAAAGCAATGAAAATATTGAAAATCATAAAAATATCATTCATCGAAGTATCATTGCAATGCAAGTGAAAGGATGCGTCAAGAAGCACGCTGTCTGCCATGAGCAAGTGTTTTGCGTCTTGGTGTTAGTTTCAAAAGATGGCGTTAACAATACGGTCAAAAATATATATAATAATAATCTACATACTTTCGATTATAAAAATGTCAATTTTTGTCAATGTGTAATTGTGTCTATATTTTTCATCAATGCATAAACGGTCAACTCTTTAATGATTTTGCAAGGTTAGAATAGGCAGCTCGACAGTAAGACATTAAAATCTGCTCGTTAAAAATGTAATGATCCGTTACAAATTGTAACATTAATGAAAAAATGTGAGTTTTAATAAAAACATATTTTTAATTGTGGCTAAAAATTATAACATATCGCTCACTCCTTTCAACAGCGTCATATTTAAAAAATGTTTTTACGAGATCGTTTTTAAAATTTGAAAATATAAAAAAAGCATCAAAAATAAATATCAATCCATTTATTGAACTTTTTATTGTGCAACAGATCTTTTAAGGTAAAACCGGATTTTTTTCCTTTTGAAAAATACTTATTACATTTAAAAAAAATAATTAAACAATACCTTTTCTTCAAAATGCATAAACAACACTTTTTGCCCTATGGCGGGTAAATATTAAGTTAAAAAAATGCCGCTTTTGCTGGGATATAGTACATTTTATGGGCATTCCGAAAACACGCACAAATGAAAAATTAAGATTTTTGATATATGTAGAAAGGAGTGAGCGATATGTAATACAGAAAACAATTAGCAAAAACCTCAGGCTGACAGTAGCTTGCTTATTTTTCTTCTGACTCCAATTAAACTATCGATGGAGTGCTATCAGATTATCGGATTATTTACACTAAAGATGACATATCAATTTATTATAGATTTCTCAACTTAAGACAAAGCATCTTTCATTTGTATACGAGACAAGATGAAGGTCCGAGCATTCCAGTATCTGGAATGACCTGGTATTTGGCTGACGCTATGACGTTGTTGAAAGGAGTGAGCGATACATTTTTTAATATTAAAAATATTTTAAAAATTGCTTACCTTGATCGTAATTGATCATTCTATTTTCGTGATACCAGAACAGGAATGTTGGTGGTTCTGTAGACTTCCTCACTTGGCAAGTCAGTCTCAGCATAGAACCTTGTTGCACGATTTTGTCTGGTCCTCCTATGATTTCAGCCGTTGCCTCTGAAATACAAAATCAAGAATAAATATTTAATAAAATAAAACCCTTATCCACACCCAATGGTGCATAGGGCACTGTGTCATTTTAACGCAGTGTTATCTTGATCGTTTACACATGAAGGAAGGGTGATCAGCTCTCCGCTTCAGGTACCAGTCCATGGTAATATTGAATAAATATTATTTTTTGACATCTCATCAAACAAGTATTTGAACAAGTATTTGGACACACTCAAAATGTTGTGAATAAATATTACAGTGAAAAAATCACTTATATTTATTTTACCCCCCTTGGGGATCGAACCTGGGACCTCCAGAACGGTAGCCGAGCGTGCTGACCATTACACTACGGAGGCGGACATAATAAATAAATAATATTTACCAAGTAATAAATAAATAAATATTTACCAAGTAAATTCTAAAATAAAATGTATAGACATTATAACTACAGAGTAAAATCGAATCATTTTAAGAAAATGTAATATTGTAATTGGCTTAATTTTTATTAATATAACTTTTTTTTATAATATACTTTTTTAAATGTTAAACTGTACAATTACTGAACAAATAATAAAAAGTAACATTGTAAAATAAATTTACGTTAGCAAAAATGAAAACGTATTATCGCAGATAATATATCTTTTCATTTCATTTGTCCGTCGGTGAAATGCCCATCGGAAAATTGCCCGTCGGCCAGATGCCCGTCGGTCGGTCAAATGTCCGAAGCCTAATAATGATCGTCAAGCAAATGACCGCAGGACCAAATGTTTGTCGGTCAAATATTTGTCAAAAATCCTTGTACTAAATGACCATCAGAAGTTTTTTTTTACGCACGTAATTTTCAAGAATAAAATAAAAACTGTGTAGTTTTATCCACATGAATTTCATTTGACCAGCAACCGGGTTTCGTCGTAACCGACATCATCAGACTGGCACACGTAATTTTCATTTATTAACGTACAAATATTGAATTCTCTTTTTGCATGACTCCGAAATAAGGTTGTGCAAAAAAGAGTTATTTTCTTTAAAAAACGGCAAAAAAAGTTTCATTTAAGAAACCAATCCATTTTCATTATTTGTATTTTTTTTTAATGTTAATAATATTAGTATTTAACCACTAACTGTTGAGTGAAGCGTTGACCAAACGGTGAGTGGTTATTTACTAATATAATTAACATTAAAAAAATGAGTAAAAATGACTAACCACAAAGTAAATGCTTAAAATATTTATAATATTGAGAATTTTATATCCATTTTAATTTTAGTTCATTTTTTTTACACATTATCGCGTAAAATGTATCCACCGTGTGAATGGAAGAGCTCAGTGTTCACGAACTAAAAATAAATTTTCGCCAAATAACATCATTCTTGCCACACCCTTGGCGAAATAAGTGTTTTGTATTTTCCTTGCGTGTTTTTTCATCTCGAAAAGAATTGATCTCCATTCGCTCTGAATAAAATGGGATCCTTGACATCCTATAAGTGGGAGATACTACAACAAACTCAGAGCTCTGGAGCATCGTTGTAAAACGATTGTAAATAAATAGCTACCCACTCGGCCGGAGCATTTGACTTCCAATTCAAATATAATGGAAATATCCACTACACATACTTATCCAAAGTAAAATCACTTATGCAACGACATAATTATTATTCCTTTTGAATATTCTATTAAACGATTTCATAGCTTATATCTCGCAAAATTAATTAAAAATATTTATGAAATATCTGTGTATTTATTTTGTATATTAAAAGCATTGATAACTTTGTGGTATGGTAATAAAACACTCTCCTTACCATTCATTGTTTACTTTGTGTAATACGAAGTTTTTTAACAATTATTTCTGTATCCGCCTCCGTAGTGTAATGGTCAGCACGCTCGGCTACCGTTCCGGAGGTCCCGGGTTCGATTCCCAAGGGGGGTAAAATAAATATAAGTGATTTTTTCACTGTAATATTTATTCAATATTACCACGGACTGGTACCTGAAGCGGAGGGCTGATCACCTTTCCTTCATGTGAAAACGATCAAGATAACACTGCGTTAATATGACACAGTGCCCTATGCACCGTTGGGGTGCGGATAAGGGTTTTATTATTATTATTATTTGTGACAACCGGTTTCGGAAAAACATTCCATCATCAGGTCATTAAAAAAAAATATTAGGATTTGACATTTGTATAAAAATAGAATTTTCGAAAGAGAGAAAGACGACAAATTAATCAGAATGGAAATATTTTCAAATGTGGACTCGAAATTAAATTAAGTTGGTTATTTATTATGGGTTGATCTTTCATGATTACGTTACTAATTCCTAATTTTTCTAGTTTATCTCAACAAAGACCAGTTTTATTTACATGTAAAATTTCTATACCCGTTAATTGATTAAAATTATGGTCTTCAGATAGAAAGTGATTGGCAAATACCGAAAAATTGTTATTATTAAGGCACCTAAGTTGTTCTTGAACTTTGATTTTCCGAAACCGGTAGTCACAAATAAGTGTTAAAAAAAGTGGTATTACACAAAAAAAACAATGGATGGTAAGGAGAGTGTCTTTTCTTTTTATAATTAAATAAAACTTTGTTTTAAAATCACTAAAAATAATTTATTATAACTTAATTGTAATGTCTACCGGTTTCGAAGCTTACCGCTTCTTTATTTAGACTGATTAATACTATGGTATTAATCAGTCTTGATAAAGAAGCGGTTAGCTTCCAAACCGGTAGACATTATAATTAAGTTATAATAAAATTTTATCATGATTTTAAAACAATGTTACATTATAATTACAAAATGAAAAATCACAAATTGGTGCTTCAAATATAAATTAAAGAAATATATATTATTTTATTTATTGTTTCGGCATTTACTTTGTGATAAGACATGATGAAATAATTAAAGAAAACACTTGTTTTTATACCAATTGAGTTTATTTTACGACGACTAGTTTCGAAAGCCAAGCTTCCATCATCAGGTCTAAATTTAAACATGATTAAACCCTTATCCGCACCCCGATGATGCATAGGGCACTGCATTATATAAAAACAGTGTTATCTTGATCGTTAACACACAAAGGAAAGGTGATCAGCCCTCCGCTTCAGGTGCCATTCCAGGATAATATTGAATAAATATTAGTGTGAAAATATATATTTATAAATATATACTGATATTTATTTAACCCCCCCTGGGAATCGAACCCGGGACCTCCAGAACGGTAGCCGAGCTTGCTGACCATTACACTACGGAGGCGGACAATGTAAACATACATAAGTTTTAACTTATCCAACGTATAACAGGTCATAAGCCCTGTAAAATTCATATTCTGCTTCGTCTATGTTGAGATAGAAAAATACTTAAATACCAATTTGATATCATGCTGATCATTTCCAACATCAATTGAGTGTGTACAAGTCTAATAATTATTCTTAAATATATCTTAATAAATAATTATTTAAAGATTTACCGTTTAATTTGTAGAACCTCCATTTTAATTTGTGTTTTAAATTATTTTTTTGACATCTCATCAAAGATGAAGAAGAATATGGAAGTCTGGGCATTTACGGGGCTGACGACCGTCATAGGCTGGTTTAAGTGATCACTTTACACACGTGTAACATTCACCAATTCTACCCATTATTGAGAACCACACTACTCAAATTCTTGGAAGTTCTATATATATGAAAAGTGATCACTTAAACCAGCCTTTGACGGTCGTCAGCCCCGTAAATGCCCAGACTTCCATATTCTTCTTCATCTTTGATGAGATGTCAAAAAAATATAATGAAAATAACTCCTGTAATTGGAGATAATCCAGATTTCGTGAACAAGTATTTGGACACACTCAAAATGTTGTGTTTTAAATGTTAAATCAAAAACTGTGTTTTTGAGTATACTAAGTTGTATTTTATTGTTGAAAAAGACGCAAATAAATCAATTTTGTGACAATTGTTTCGCCTAGTTATGACATTTAAGGTCCGTCAGTCCATTTAATCTTCAGATTCGTTAGAAAATGTCATAACTAGGCGAAACAACTGTCACAAAATGGATTGTTACGTGTTTTTTCAACAGTAAAATACAATTTAGTAGACTCGAAAAATCAGTGTTAAATTTATCATTTTAAACATACTTATATCTATAAATAATATTTAAAAAAAAAGTTTTTTTAGGAAATGTTGTAGAAACCGTCTCGCTTCGAGGAAAAACATAATAATTGGATTAAAGTAGGAAGTAATAGATGAATTCCAGATAAGCGAGCGGAACTTATTTGCTCCGAAACTAATTCAAATTGGCTCAGCGCGGATTTATCATTTCATAAAAGTTTACGGCCAGATTATATTCGGCCGCAGTTGCGCCAACCCTTGCTTAGCGAGCCGCCCTTGCGTGAAACGAGCTCGAGTCACGAACGCCCCCTTTCCTATAGGATAGGAAACACTCACGGCCAAAAGACACCCGGATAGCCAGGAGTGGGCAACCTCTTGGACCTTAAGGACCCAAAGGTGAGTAGTAAGACTATGGAATGAATTACCTCTCATTCTAAAAAATACACCTTCTCTAATAACTTTTAAGAAAAGTCTGAGACATTACTTTTCATCATTAGAATCCTAACCGTCCATCAAACCTCATCCCTTAGTTTTTCCCTCTACTTCTTTCCCTAAACTCCCTTTTTTCCTTTGCCCTCCTTATTATCATCTTTTGTAATTTAGGTTCTTTTATATCAATTTGTAACGATTGTTTTTTTGAATGTTCAAGTACTATCTTCCTTCTAATAGCAAACCGCTATAAGTACATGGTATTAAACGTTTATATCAATATCACTAGTTTGCTTACGTTTGATTGAAAGATATTGTTTTTAAGTAATGTTCTTATTTCTTTTATGATTATGATGTTTAAATAAAAAATAAAACAGTTTTGAAATTTTTAAGGAGCCAATTTTTAATTTACATAATTCGCATTATTTTTTGACATCTTAACAAAGATGAACCAGAATATGGAATTCTGGGCATTTAGGGAACTTAGGGGCGTCATAGGCTGATTCAAGTAATCACTTTACACACGTGTAACATTCACCAATGCTACCCATGATTGACAACCACACTACTAAAATTCTTGGAAGTTCTATATATATGTATATGATCCAATTTCGAAATTGCATTGTAATTGAATCACTAGAATTTCACTAGAGATATCTATTGATGAGATGAAAGAAGCTTTTTTAATTAGCAGAAACTCTTTTATTTGTATACGAAGTCCGAATATATCCTTTGAATTTTATTATTTTTGCTTATAATTTGACCAGATAATTTACTTACAACATTTTGAGTGTTGTAAATGTGAAAAATACATACAAGCACCCATATGAATTGAAAATAAATCTTACTTGAATTAATTTTGCAATTGGAGGGGATCGAACACGCGACGCCAGTTTCGCAGTCGAGTGTCTACCCAACTACGCTACGGCGCTTGACAAGGACAAGGACATTTGACAAAGAAAGAGCCACACAAATTGTTTAAAGAACCACATAAAGATCCTCACCAAAACGTTACATTTCCATTATAAATGATTTAAAGTTATCAGGAATTCTAGCTTGTAAATTGTTACGTTTTGGTGCGATTTAATTATTACATATTGGTTTAACACAGGATTGGATATGTTTTGTCGCAACTTTAATTATGATTTCGATAGAATACAGTAAACAAAACAGATTTGAATTTTGAGGATTTTTTGTGTAATATTGGAAATGTAATATTTTGGTGAGGACCTCCACACACGTGGCTCGCAAGCCATATGTTGCCGACCCCTGGAACAGCCGGATTGGCCGCGGCCGGATACTAACCTACTATGACCAGCTTGACGTACAAACTCGTCGGGGGATGTGTGGGCACCTGGCACTCGTACATCCCCGCGTCCGCTGGCGCTGCAAAACGTATGTGAAGCGCCCAGTCCTGAAATGTGACGTCACATCCAGTTAAGAATGAATATATATGAGGAAATCCATAAAAATGCATTTTCGCATGATTTTTTTTTCTTCATCAGTTTTTTTTTGCATTTCATAATATAAAATAATTATTTCATTAATTGATTCGGCAGTCACTTTGTGGTAAAACCTTTCTATTTTTAATAAATGTTTTACTTAGTAAATACCATTACGGTGTTTGAAAATGATGCGGAATGCATCGAAAAACGTGTCACATTAGATTTTAAGACAAAGTGGTATTTACCAATTAAAACACTAATTTAAAATAAAATTATTACTAGCACAAAAACGTTATTTTATTTTTTATACGAAAAAATAATTCACGAAGGGATGTGTGGCCTGTTTGTGGGTATACGTTTTATTTTAGGTTATAACGAAGGGTACTTAAGAGAAAGAATTTGTTTTCATGTAACATATGCTCACTCCTGACATAAATAAAAAACTTGATTTTTCAGGAGATTGTTTTAAAAGTTTAAAAATATAATGAAATGTATTAAAAATAAATATCAAGCCACTTATTGATTTTTTTACTGTGCAACAGATCTTTTTAGGCAAAACCTGAAGGTTTTTTCTCCATTTGAAAAATATTGAATATATTTGAAAAAATAATTACACAATACCTTTTCTTCAAAATGCAAAAACAACAATTTTTGCCCTGTAGCGGGTAAATATTAAGTTAAAAATATGCCGCTTTTGCTGGGATATAGTACATTTTCCAAGCATTCCGAAAACATGCACAACTGAAAATTGGCGATTTTTGATTTATGACGTTCTTGAAAGGAGTGGGTGATATGTTTGTTTGTATGTTTATCCTCTTTAGACTCTTATTCATATAAAATTCAACTGATTGCGATGAAAATTAGTAGTTATTTTAAAATTTATTATTTATTTAATAAATTTACAATAAAATAAATGTACTAATATTTAATTAAATTAAAAGACATTTCTACTTTTGATATATTTTATTACCTACTATAATAGTTACGCTGTTCCTTTCCAATAATGAGACTGAGCTCTTGTGCTTGGAGAGGGACTCACACTAGTTGTCTATTGTCTATATTTAGGGGTGAATTTTGTAATTTATTTATTGTAACTGCAGGCAGTTGGTAGAATTCCATTTAAAAATGTTGGGTAATATATCCAAAATTAAACAAGGTTATTGGATTGAATTCTACTTTTATTTACAAACATACGTATTTGATAAAATGTGATGCGTTTCGTCTTATTAAGACATTATCAAACACTGTGTTTTGATAATGTCTTAATAAAACGAAACGCGTCACATATAATCATATATACATATGTAAATAAAAGCAGAATTCAATCCAATAACCTTGTGTAATTTTGGATATATTACCCAACAATTTTTCGTCATATTTATTTTTTGTGTCTTTTCAAAAAATATTTTTTATCGATTGACATGTCGCTCACTCCTTTCAAGAACGTCATAAATCAAAAATTGTAAATTTTCAGTTGTGCATGTTTTCGAAATGCCCAAAAATGTAAAATATCCCAGCAAAAGCGGTATATTTTAAACTTAATATTTAACCGCTACAGGGCAGAAAGTATTGTTTTTGCATTTTGAAGAAAAGGTATTGTTTAATTATTTTTTTCAAAAAACTAAATATTTTTCAAATGGAGAAAAAAACTTTACCTAAAAAGATTTTACCTAAAAAGATCTGTTGCACAGTAAAAAGTTCAATAAGTGGCTTGATATTTATTTTTAATACATTGTATTATATTCTTAAACTTTAAAAACGTTCTCCTGAAAAATCAAGTATTTTGATTGATGACGTTCTTGAAAGGAGTGAGCGATGTATAAAAGATATTAATTTTTTTTGTTAATTTTAATATATTTTATTTGGTTTTGCGACTCGGAGCAAATAGGATGAACTCGAATTTAATTCTACATTAAAAAAAATTAAAAGTAAATTTGTTTATTTTCATTTTATTTTCAGAATAACTTTCATAACTGTCCTTTATACTATTTTTATAGAATTCATTATATTGTTGAATGCTATTCCCCATTTAAGAATGCCATACTGGTGTAGTGAGTAAATAATGGCATAAAACACTTTTTTAAAAGTTACTTGGACCTTAAATATTTCTAAGCCTGAAATATGTTGGTAGGTGTATACAATATTTGAGGAGGAAAATGTAAAGTTTACAAACCTTTGGATGTTTTCCGTGAGCTGTGAAAAATCTTGGATCAGCGCTATATGTGACGAAACCGACAGTCAAGAGGGAATGATTTTTTTTCCTTATCCACGTGACCTGAGAACCAAAAAAAGAGTTTTTAAACAATGATTTCCTTGGCAATTATTATAATACATTTTAATTTTTCATTTTATAAATATTCACTAGTTGCCAAGGAAATTGTTCCGTCAATAATTTATTCATCTTTTTTCCTAAACCTCTAAGGTTCATATAGTATACAGTATACAAACAATATTTAAAACATATGCATGTTTAAATAAAGTTTACAGAGACTAAGGTCCAATAATATCATAATACTATAAAAAATGGGTTGGTGATGAATGCAGTAATTGTAAAATGATTTTACAATAACAAAAAGTAACACCAAACATTTGAAAAAGAGATTCAAATATTTGAAAAAAAAATATTTCAATAACTTCCGGGAGAAGGATATTAAAAAAAATTGAAAATTTTATGAAGTATCTACATATTGACAAAAATTGTAAATAGTTTTATGGTGTATGTAGTACATATAACCAAAAAAACTATTTTATCATTAATATAAACGAAGTGTTCTCTTGATAATAACACATGAAGGAAACGTGATCAACCCTCCACTTCAGCTACCAGTTCAGGGTAAATTGAATAAATATTAGAGTGAAATAATAACTTTTATTTATTTGACCCTAAGAATCAAACCCGGGACCTCCAGCACGGTAGCCGAGCGTGCTGACTATTACACTACGGAGGCGAACAAGTATATAACTACAATTTATCCGTCGTGCCTAAAGACATTATACCTTTTTTAAATGAAAATTTAAACATTTTTCGATGTTGAACAAAATCTGAATGAGATATCAACTAAAATATACATTATCTGATGAAAAACTTGTCAAAACTTTTTAAACGACTTTTTTACCGTGTTTCCAATTACTACGGATATACGAAATGAATTATTACATCGTCGGTTGACATGCAATACGGTGATTGCTACTTTTTTCTGAAACTATAAACTAAACTGAAAATTTTGCGATCTTACATGAAATTTTCGTACAAAATAGTTGAAGATTATTCGTAATAGCTGAATAATAATAATGAAAAATCCAATTTTTATGTTATTTTATTATTTATGCAAATGTACTTTTTTTTCTTAAATTGAGTGTACAGGGTGACACAAAATTAAATCCTTATCGGAAAATGTTATTATTTAGGCAAATGGCGTCGTACGTCAATCATGTTTGACATTTCGCCTATTTTTTTCAAGAACGTCATAAATCAAAAATCGTCAATTTTCAGTTGTGCATGTTTTCCGAATGCCCAGAAAATGTACTATATCCAAGCAAAAGAGGTATATTTTTAACTTAATATTTACCCGCTACAGGGCAGAAAGTGTTGTTTTTGCATTTTGAAGAAAAGGTATTGTTTAATTATTTTTTTAAGTATCCTAAATATTTTTAAAATGAAGTAAAAACCTTCACGTTTTACCTAAAAAGACCTGTAGCACAGTAAAAAATTGTGGCTTGACATTTATTTTTAATACATTGTATTAAAAATAAATGTCAAGACAGTGAAAAATCACTTATATTTATTTTATCCCCTTTGGGAATCGAACCCGGGACCTCCAGAACGGTAGCCGAGCGTGCTGACCATTACACTACGGAGACAAATATATACAGTAAACAATAAAGTTTGAACCAGGACTGCATTGTGTACTGCCAGTTAAGCTTCCACTAATATGTTCCTATATTTCTATACAGGAAATAAGCTATTTTGCTAATATACTTTATGAATGCCAATAGCCATTAAGCAGGCGTTTCGTTAGAAAAACGGAATTTCACAAAAACAAATATTTCATAATATAATACATGCGAATGAATTTGATTAGTCGGTACCTCCCTAATTACTCAACAAACAGTGGAAGATAATTGGATATCAAATGTCTTTTTAGGGAATGCTTTGTCATTTAGATTAAAACAAAGAGACGGAATATATAACGCCCAAATGTAAATGACTCACTGGAAGAATTTGCAATGAGGATTATCATTAAAAGTCAAATTGGGGAAATGGTATAAAGTGAGCATTAATATATGCATGGAAATTTAAATTATTAGAAAAAATAAAATACTAAAATACTAAAATAATGTCTCTTTTTTCTAAAAATTGGTATCTCAACATAGATTTAGAATTATCCATAAATATGTTAAAATATGAAATTGAGATGGTTTGGACATGTAGAACGAATGAGTGAGGAAAGAACGGTAAAACAAATTTATGAGGCGAATGTTAGCGGGAAAAGAAGCAGAGGAAGACCGAGAAAAACATGGCACGATCAGGTATGCCAAATACTTGAAAGTGGTCAGGTTAGGAGTCGTAACAATCGGCGGGTATGTATGAGGAGATGCATGAACGTGGAAGGGGCGAAGAATGTTTGCAAGGACAGAGTGGTGTGGCGCTCTATTCTCTCTGCCTACCCCTGCGGGGAAGAGGTGTGATGGTTAGTTAGTTAGTTAGTTATGTTTAAATTATTAATAAATCTCAGGAATTAACAATAAATATAAGAGTCGAACACTGCAATAAATCGTTCCTAACATTTTTAAATTGTTGCCGACGGATGTTAGAGGTCAAAATAAAATATGCAACAAAGGCAAAATAAAGAAATGGGTGAATGATCAAGAGTCAATTTTTTGAAAATGTTTAAATGTTTATATTATTTTTTGACATCTCATCAAAGATGAAGAAAAATATGGAAGTCTGGGCATTTACGGGGCTGACGACCGTCATAGGCTGGTTTAAGTGATCACTTTACACACGTGTAACATTCACCAATTCTACCCATTTTTGACAACCACACTACTCAAATTCTTGGAATTTCTATATATATGAACCAATTTAGAAACCTTGTTAATGAATCACTAGAACTTCACTAGAGACATCTATTGGTGAGATGTAAAGAAGCTTTATATTAAGCAGAAACTCTTATATTAGTATGTGAGATCCGAATCCCGTAAATGCCCAGACTTCCATATTTTTCTTCATCTTTGATGAGATGTCAAAAAACAATATGAAGGTAACTCCTGTAATTGGAGATAATCCAGATTTTGTGAACAAGTATTTGGACACACTCAAAATGTTTTAAATGTTTATGTTCTTAATTTTTCTCTCTTTTTTGTGTATATTAGGTTAAAATCGTTAAAAACAACATTTAATGTATTAAAAAGTAAAAACCACCGACAAGACCCAAAAAGGTGGCTTGGTGAGTCAATTCAAATTTAAAAAAATGTTTGAAATTGTGATTTAAATAAATGTATTCAATTTATGTTAATAAAAAAAAGTTTATTTGAGGTAGTTATATGAAAGTCTGGGTATTTACAAGGCTTCCAATTCCTACCTCAAATATACTTCTTCGTCTATGTTCAGATACCAACAACGTTTATTTTATTTTAATTGATCCAAAAGTGGAGTAACGTCTGACTTCGTGAAAAAAATAACACGTCAAAATATTATGAAAAAAAGACTGGTCTTTCAAGTAATAAATAATAATAATAAATCCCTTACCGCACCCCGATGGTGCATAGGGCACTGCTTCATATAAACGCAGTGTTATCTCGATCGATTACACATGAAGGAAAGGTGATCAGCCCTCCACTTCAGGTACCAGTCCAGTGTAATATTGAATAAATATTAGAGTGAAAAATCACTTATATTTATTAAACCCCGTAGTGTAATGGTCAGCATGCTCGGCTACCGTTCTGGAGGTCCCGGGTTCGATTCCCAGGGGGGTTTAATAAATATAAGTGATTTTTCACTCTTTCAAGTAAATGCAAATGTTTTTTTTTCTTTCGACCTTGATCGTCATGATGCATTGTATCGGTGCAGTGAATCTTGATTGTCAATTACATAAAAGCAAAATGACTTGACTTGCGCTTCAGGTACCAGTGAAAAATTATGAATATTAGAGTGAAAATAACTAATTTATTGAAAAAACTGATAGTTATTCTGATTCCCTGGGAATCGCACCCGGAACTGTATACAAATATGTTTACCACTACACTTTAAAGGCTGACGTCACGTAACAAAAATATGAAACAAAAAAAGGGATTTAGAAACAAAAAAACTAATTTTTTATTCATGTAAAACTTTTTTATGTGAAGTATTCTAAATTATACTGAAGAAAAAAAATAAACAAGACTAATACATTTGTTATGAAAAAGATGAGAAAAGCAAAGAAAAAAACATTAAAATACGGTTTCTGAAATATAATGACTTATTTACTGATCCGGAAAATTTTGCACTTACCGTATTTTCTGCGATATCGTTCACTTCACAATGAAGCACTGCCGTGGTGCCAGTTTGCACTAAAACCGTTGTACAATTGGGACTGGAAAATATTCCCGAGTTGATTTTGGAGCTCGTCCTATTCTTCTTGTACCCTTTGTTGTACGTCGTTTGAAGCTGGTTTTTTGATCCATCATTGATCTCCAGTTTACTTTGAACCTTTTTCGGTCTCTCGTTGTCTTGGAATATCAAGGTCGGAACGACTGTAGAGTCTTCTATGAATTCATCTGGCAGGGCCAATGAGGGAAGAGGTACCTTTGTCTCTGAGCCATGCCGATGTGATCTTGTCCATCTTTGAACTGAAATATGAAGAAAAAAGGTTAAAATAGAATTAACAAAGTAGATTCCCTAGAGAAAGCTTATTTAGTGATCAGGTTAACGAGTAAACTGACAAATTTTAGCGAGAAAAAATGCGAAAAAAGTGAACAAGTCGAAACAAGACTTTACAACGTTTTGAGTGTGTCCAAATACTTGTTCATAAAATCTGGATTGTCTCCAATTACAGAAATGCCCAGACTTCCATATTCTTCTTCATCTTTGATGAGATGTAAAAAAATAATACGAAACAAGACTGTTCGAACACCACTCGGGTCATTCAATAAAAACACATGGGTCAATATTTGACTCTACAAAGCAGGACTGACAAGTCGGAAAACGGTTTACCCGAGCAGTGCTCGGATTCATCTAATGTAATACAGACTCCTTGCTCGAGTCATGCTCGGGCTAGTCAAAAAACTGAAAAAAAAGAACACTCATTAAGTTTTAAAGAATCAGAGAGATGTATTCTGTACCGATAGCCTCAATCTGAAACGTTGGCAAATAATGGTTAGGTGTTTCGTTTGGTCAGAACTTCTATACGGAGTTGAATTATTGATCCTCAAGATTAGCACTATAAACCAATAATAGGCATTCAAAATGTGGCTATATCGTACAATGCTACGCATTCTATGAACCGATATGGTCAGCAATGCAAATGTGCTTCAAAGAGCAAGAGCAGGGAGACAGTTGCTGACTGATATCAAGGTCCGATAGGTGCCCTATCTGGGGCATGAGCTAAGAAGAGAGAAGTACGAGTTATTTCATCCAATCATAAAAGGCAAAATAGAAGGTCGATGAGGTGTGGGCAGAAGACAGATCTCCTGGCTCCGGAATGAACGAGATTTATATCATAAACATTTTTTTATTATTAATTTTGTATCAAATAAAAACATATTCAAACATACAGAGATAAGCATTTACGAGTAAGAGATGAAAGGATAGCTATTCGCCAACATGACAGGAGAAGTCACATTCTTGAAAAAAACATATTTTAAGATCTATTACAAGAAAAAAAAAGAAAAAGAAGAAGAATAAAAAATCTACGTATGTAATTGATTATTTTCCTTTTTTATTTTCATCAATAGATGTCTCTAGTGAAGTTCTAGTGATTCAAGAACAATGTTTCAAAATTGGTTCACATATATATAAAACTTCCAAAAATTTGAGTAAATGGTTGTCAATAATGGATAGAATTGGTGAATGTTACAGTTGGTAAAGTGATCACTTAAACCAGACTATGACGGTCGTTAGCCCCGTAAATACCCAGACTTCCATATTCTTCTTCATCTTTGATGAGATGTCAAAATATAAAATGAATATTTTCCACATAATTTTTCAATTTTAATTGCACATATCGACTGAGTAGGGATGATAACACCAAATTCAGGATATAAAGGTGTCCTATTTCAATCCTGCCTTGATTTTTATTAACCAACTAAGATGAATACAGTTGAATCCAGTCCCAGACATCCCGATGGACCACTATTGGCATTGAAAAGGACGGTTAAGTTATGAAAATACGAAAGGGTTGGT
The DNA here is from genome assembly GCF_059751285.1 of Brachycentrus maculatus. Lineage (NCBI taxonomy): Eukaryota > Metazoa > Arthropoda > Insecta > Trichoptera > Brachycentridae > Brachycentrus > Brachycentrus maculatus. The sequence continues at coordinate 459,713 of NW_028280876.1, read as the reverse complement.
AAGACACGGGTAGCTCATTAATTTTTAATATCTGGGTACGGAAATTTAGGAACCCACATCGAATTCGATACCACAAATTCTCCCTCATTCAATACCTCCCTGATAAATAATTCGAATGAATTTTCTCCATATTGGGCCTTTGCGCCACAGAGACGCTCCATTTGGCTTAATAACCACCCAAATTGTAGCTAAAAACATCCATACAAACGAGTATTATAAGAACTATTTTGCCATGCATCTTTATAGTGCCTTGTAATGAAATGAATAATGCAAGCGCTCTTACGCGTTCAGCATTTCGGCTGTCCAAATTTAAAACACAGTAAGGGACATTTTTTGTAGTACTTTTTTTTTTGCATTTATGGACTAAATAGACTCTACTTAGTCCGAAAATGCAAAAAAAAAACGTACGACAAAAAAATGTTCCTTACTGTGTTTTAAATTTGGACAGCCGATTTTACAAAAGACTGTATTATTCATCTGCGCTTTGTATAGGAATACGAGTAAACGAATTTTTTTAAATATTATTTCGAGAAATAAAAATACTTTGTGTTTTGATCCACTCACATTTTTTATTAACCAACTAGTTTCGGCAACAACCTGTTGCCCTCTTCAGGGTTTAATTTGTTACTAAATAAAGTAATAAATTAAACCCTGAAGAGGGCAACAGGTTGTTGCCGAAACTAGTTGGTTAATAAAAAATGTGAGTGGATGAAAACACAAAGTATTTTTATTTTTTATTTTAATATATCAATATTATCCACAAAGTTAATGCTTTCAATATTCAAAAGAAAAAATGTTTGTTCTTTTTGCTGATACAATGAATTACAAATAAAATGTTTAAACTACTTGTTCAAGCGACGAGTGCCAAAACAAGGGATAATGTATTATTATTTTTGATTAAACTAAAAAAATAAAATGCATATTTAAACTGATTTATTTATAAAATATAAAAAAATTTAATCACAATTAAAATACTCTCCTTATCATCCATTGTATATTTTGTGTAATTTTATTTAAAAGTGGTATTACACAAAGTAAGCAATGGATGATAAGAATTTATTACCATACCACAAAGTTATCAATGAATGCTGGGAACAAAGTGAATGGTGCACTGAAATCAGTTATAGCAAATAAAAACCTATCAGTGGAAGCTAAACTGGCAGTGCACAACGGAGTCCTGGTTCCAACTCTAATCTATGGAAGTGAAACATGGAGTTGGCAAAAGAAGGATGAAAGTAGACTGAATGCAGTCGAAATGCGATCTCTCAGAAAAATGTGCGACAAAACGATGTATGATAGATGTGCGAATAGTGAAATAAGAAAGGAATGCAAAGCTGAGATAAGCATTATAGATAAAATTAAGAAAGGTGTGTTGAGATGGTTTGGACATGTAGAACAAATGAGTGAGGAAAGAACGGTAAAACAATCTTATGAGGCGAATGTTATTGGGAAAAGAAGCAGAGGAAGACCGAGAAAAACATGGCACGATCAGGTATGCCAAATACTTGAAAGTGGTCAGGCTAGGAGTCGTAACAATCGGCGGGTATGTATGAGGAGATGCATGAACGTGGAAGAGGCGAAGAATGTTTGCAAGGACAGAGTGGTGTGGCGCTCTATTCTCTCTGCCTACCCCTGCGGGAAAGCGGCGAGATGGTTAGTTTTTTTTTAGTTATAAAGTTATCAATGCTATTAACCTTCGTGTTATTATTAGGCATATTTTTTATAAACAAGCGAAAAAACCACAACATTTGTATTCGCAAAATATTGTCGGGTATGAAACCTGACAAACATTTGTCAGTGTATCCGGTGCGTATAAAATATTTTTGGTACAGATATCTTTTCTCGTGCGCGTAGGTCATACGGGTTAGAGCGGAATGGTCAAGAAAAACCGCGCGCATCACGTACGTTCGTGTGTGTAGGGCAGTAAATATAAATAGAAAATGTTAAAAACTGCGCGTTCCAGCGACGAATGTATACACAATTGATAAAGTATTATTAATAAATAATAAAACCCTTATCCGCACCCCAATGGTGCATGGGGCACTGTGTCATATTAACGCAGTGTTATCTTGATCGTTTACACATGAAGGAAAGGTGATCACCCCTCCGCTTCAGGTACCAGTCCATGGTAATATTGAATAAATATTACAGTGAAAAAAATCACTTTTATTTCCATATTATTTTTTGACATCTCATCAAAGATGAAGAAGAATATGGAAGTCTGGGCATTTACGGGGCTGACGACCGTCATCGGCTGGTTTCAGTGATCACTTTACACACGTGTAACATTCACCAATTTTACCCATTATTGACAACCACACTACTCAAATTCTTGTAAGTTCTTTATATATGAACCAATTTAGAAACCTTGTTCTTGAATCACTAGAACTTCACTAGAGACATCTATTGGTGAGATGTAAAGAAGCTTTTTACTAAGCAGAAACTCTTATATTAGTATGTCACTTTTATTTATTTTACCCCCCTTGGGATCGAACCCGGGACCTCCAGAACGGTAGCCGAGCGTGCTGACCATTACAATACGGAGACATTATTATTTTTATTAATACAAAAATAAATAAAAGGCATGTATATATCTTCAGGGAAGAGGCGTGACGGTTAGTTAGTTAGTTTTTCAACTTCTGAGTGAAGGAAATTCAGAACTTCTTGAAAAAAAATTGTACACACTTTAAATATTATTGAGCATTAGTATGTTTCCTTCGTTTCTGCAAAATTGTGAGATAAAAAGTTTACAGTTTACGCTGGCGATTATTTGGAATTCTGATAAATACGAATGCAAACAGACTTAAAAAGCTATTGAAAATTACATCACGATATGAACTTAAAGCTCAACTTTAGCTGCAAACTAATAAATCACTTTAAACAACATTAGTTCAATATCCGGGAAGCTTCGAAGATAAGTTTTGATAATGATAAACATTAATCATACTGCTTCCAACTTACTATGCGTATTTCGGATTTTGAAGATTTACATCAATATAATAGGACAAAACGTGACAGAGAATTGAGAGCATTTTCGTGTTCTCGCTAAGGAATAATTCTAATATACGTATATGGTGACTTTTAGGTCAATCGGTATAAGTCCATCTAGTAATAATAAAACCCTTATCCGCACCCAAATGGTGCATAGGGCACTGTGTCATATAAACGCAGTGTTATCTTGATCGTTTATACATGAAGGAAAGGTGATCAGCCCTCCACTTCAGATACCAGTCCATGGTAATTTTGAATAAATATTACAGTGCGAAAATCACTAATATTCATTTCACCCCCCTTGGGAATCGAACCCGGGACCTCCAGAATGGTAGCCGAGCGTGCTGACCATTATACCCTATGGAGGCGGACAAAAAGTCCATCTAGAACAGTTATTTATTGATTTGGCGTTTAATTTGCAGAACTCCATTTTAATTTATGTATTCATTTTAAATCGAGCATTACGTTGTATTTTACTAACACATTTTTTTTTTGTGACAATTGCATTTGACGTTTGAAAATGCCATAACTAGGCGAAACAATTGTCATAATATTAAATTTTTATGTGTTTTTGTTAATAAAATACAACTTAGTAGACTCAAAAAATCTGTGTTTGATTTAAAATTAATACAAAGAACACTTATGTTTTATTTATTGTTTCGGCATGTACTTTGTGGCAAGACATGTTGATATTATTACAGAAAACACTTGTTTTTTTACAACTTGAGTTTTTGTTTGTGACGACTAGTTTCGGAAGCTAAGCTTCCATCTTCAGGTATAAATGTAAGCTAACATTAGACCTGAAGATGGAAGCCTAGCTTCCGAAACAAATCGTCACAAATATAAACTCAAGTGGTAAAAAAACAAGTGTTTTTTTTTAAATAATAGATTAGTTATGCTTGTATTATAATGCTTCTTTGACATATCGTAGTCGTACAGAAGAAAGTGACCAACTAACAAAATGTAAAATGTCGCCAAGTCACTTTTGCTTGGCAAGAAAATAAACATCAATGCAGTCAGTTATTTTTAACAAGTCTATATATTAAACTTCAAAGTTTAAAATCCTTTGGGATTTTTTCAGGGCAATATTAATCTAGTATGATAGCAAATATTCAATGATCACATTTTTGTAAACACAAAAAAATGTACTTGGTCGCTTTCTCCTGTATGAGTACGATATAGACAATCCAGGAAAAAAATAAATGAGGTTTTGCTAAACAGTTTGTAAATCAAATATTCATATATTTCTTGCCAGTTTGATAGGGTGTATGATAAATGTTCAAATGGTGATATGAGGAAGAAAATGCAATGTTAAGATAAGCATTATCGATAAAATTAAGAAAGATATGTTGAGGTGGTGCAAGCATGTGATCAAATGAGTGAAGAAAGAAAAGTGTAACAAGTTTATAAGGTGGTTGGTAACGAAACCGGAGGAAGACCGAGAAAAACTTGGCATTATCAAGTGTTTCAAATACTAGGACTCACGTCAATAATTAAAGCGTGTGTTTCCATCGTATCCAAACTAAATTCGGACGAAGGTTTCAACGATAATATAAAAAAATATACATTTCAAAATGAAATCATATGATCTAGGAAAACATGGCATGATTAAGTATTTCAAATACCTGAAATAGGTCAGTTCAGGATGAAGAGATGCATGAATGTGGAAGAGGCGATATTTGTTTGCAAAGACAGATTGGTGCGGTGTTCTATTCTCTATGCCTAACCCTGCGGGGGTTCTTAGTTAGTTACTTAGTTAGTTCATTTGTGAATTGATCATTTACCAAATTCGCCACTGAGAGAGTTTATTTTTCTATGCGTCATTTGTCTATTAAAAAAATACGTAACACACACTGATTGACCTCTGAACCATTCAAATGTAAGTATATATTCATACGCATTATTATAAGATATTCGTCGTCACTCGTTGCAGTAATCCAAGGAAGTATGTATGTTCAATATTAAAATCAATATTTTTAATATTTAAACCTATCCGGGTAAATAAAGAAAAAAAATGGAATGTGGATTTTCAGTAATGGGCAAAATGGTGATCGTTATACAGGTGTATAAAGTGATTACTTAAGTCAGCCAAATACCAGGTCATTTTAGGTACTGTAATGCTCGGACCTTCATCTTGTCTCGTATAAAAATGAAAGATGTTTTGTCTCATGTTGAGATGAGATATCTAGTATAATAAATTGATTTTTCATGTAAAGTGTAAATAATCTGATAATCTTATAGCACTCTATCGACAGTTTAATTAGGGACAGAAGAAAAATAAGCAAGCTACTGTCAGCCTGAGGTTTTTGCTTAGTGTTTTCTGTATTACATATCGCGCACTCCTTCCAACAACGTCATATATAAAAAATCGTCAATTTAGTTGCGCATGTTTTTGGAATGCCCAGAAAATGTACTATATTCCAGCCAAAGCGGCATGTTTTACACTAAATATTTACCTACCATTTTTTGACATCTCATCAAAGATGAAGAAAAATATGAAAGTCTGGGCATTTACGGTGCTTTGATGAGATGTCAAAAAATAATATAAAAATAACTCCAGTGATTGGAGATAATCCAGATTTTATGTACAAGTATTTGAACACACTCAAAATGTTGTTAATATTTACCCGCTACATGGCAGAAAGTGTGTTTTTTGCATTTTGAAGAAAATGTACTTTTAATGTACATAATATTTTTCAAATGGAGAAAAAAAATCAGGTTTTACCTTTAAAGATCTATTGCACAGTAAAAAGTTCAAAAAGTGGCTCGATATTAATTTTTAATGGATTTTATTCTATTTTTAAACTTTAAAAACGATCTACTGAAAAATCAAGTTTTTTTTTGACATATGACGTTGTTGAAAGGAGTGAGCGATATGTGTACCTAAGAGGGATACATATATTCTGCTGTAGGTATATCGAACAAAAGTAAGGAATCAATACTCATATGTATAGCTCCTAACATTTAGGAGCTATATAACAGGAAGAGCTTGGGATTGTGTTTTGTATGAATTCTAAGGCGATAAGGGATTAAGGTCCTCGGGGAAGCGACCAGACAATTCGAACTAATGTATTACGTATAGTGCTTGTCTGTGTATCTGATATAAGGCACCGTAGTGTTTGACGAATTTTCTGGAAGTATTCGTCAATCCCGCCAATCATAATCCAATGTTCCTGTCATAGGATTGAAATAGCTTATAACTTCCATTGAAATGAAAGTTTTAAGGGTTATTGCAGGGAGGAAACTCGGAGACAGAAATCGAAACGAAGATATTAGGTGGACCTATGAGTTGTACGATGGAGTAGAGAAGGAAGAAGATACTGGAGACACCACCTCAACAGGTTGGATGAATCGAGGATCCCATACATTTTTTTTTTGACATCTCATCAAAGATGAAGAATAATATTGAAGTCTGGGCACTTAGTTCTAATGACTCAAGAACAATGTTTTAAAATTGTAATTTTGTTTAATTGAAATGTTTTAAATTTGTTTTTAAATTGCTGTTTCTAAATTGATCGCATACATTACGGCCAACGAGATACCACCGGGTCACAGCCTTACTAGAAGACCACCAAAGAGATGAAAAGATAGATGGATGTCGAAATCACAGAAGAAGTCACTTTTTTGAAGAAAAAAAAAACAGATCTTCACATCTAATATAAGAAAAATAAAAACATGAAGAAGAATAACTATTGAACACACTTTTAAACATTTTTTATTATTTAATTTTGTAAAATATACATCCATATCCAAGCCCAAGAGCTTACTTGGAGAGAACAGCATACTTAATTTTAAGATTGTCAAAAGTAGAAATTTCAAATATATATATATATATATATATATATATATATATATATATATATATATATATATATATATATATATATATATATATATATATATATATATATATATATATATATATATATACATATATATATTTTTTTTTTTTTCACCCCCCCCTGGGAATCGAACCCGGGACCTCCAGCACGGTAGCTAAACACGCTGACCATTACACCACGGAGGCGGACAAAACATATATACTGTATATATATATTTATATTTAAATATATATATATATATATATATATATATATATATATATATATATATATATATATATATATATATATATATATACATATATATATATATATATATATATACACTAACTAACCATCACGCCGCATCCCCGCAGGGGTAGGCAGAGAGAATCGAACGCCACACCACTCTGTCCTTGCAAACATTCTTTGCCTCTTCTACATTCATGCATCTCCTCATACATACCCGACGATTATTACGACTCCTGACCCGGCCGCTTTCAAGTATTTGACATACCTGATTGTGCCAAGTTTTCCTCGGTCGTCCTCTGCTTCTTTTTCCAACTACATTCGTATCATAAATTTGTTTAACCGTTCTTTCTTCACTCATACGCTCCACATGTCCAAACCATCTCAACACACCTTTCTTAATTTTATCGATAATGCTTATCTCAGCTTTACATTCTTTCCTTATTTCATCATTCGAACATCTATCAAACATCGTTTTGCCACACATTCGTCTGAGGGATCGCATTTCGACTGCATTCAGTCTGCTTTCATCCTTCTTTTGCCAACTCCATGCTTCGCTTCCATATATAAGGGTTGGAACCAGAACTCCATTGTGTACTGGCAGTTTAGCTTCCGCTGATAGATTTTTATTTGTTAAAACTGATTTTAGTGCACCATTCACTCTGTTCCCAGCATTCACTCTCCTTTCTATGTCTTCCATCCCTCAATCAATCTTTCCATCCCTAGAAAACATACTACTTTACTGCTGCCTTTATGCTTCAAATGAAAAATAAACTGTAAATTCGGGTAACACTTCGTTTGCGACATCAATAGTTGAAATTGTCTGAAAACAAATTAAGAATAAACACTCATCTTAATGCGAGTTGTAACTTATGACATGTATGAATATCTATGTGCCTTTGATGGAAAAACAAACGATGGCGTGAAGGGGTAACGGTTAATGGTTCCATTAAGGCGTATAAATCAGGGCAAAAGGGTCAAACGCTTGAATAATAGGACGTTTTATCAGAATAAAAATGAACGGGACGAAGCGCCATGTAAAGCTCACAAAGAGAGTAATGTGTTCCACTAAAAATGTCTTGCATAGGTCAACGGAGAGGTAACACGTACAACACCTTTCTTTATTTGGTTCCCAAACTGTTCTGGTCCGGCGCCTTACTAGAATCAAGTGCCCACGACACAATCAAGGTTTATATATATATGTATGTGTATATATATATATATATATATATATATATATATATATATATATATATATATATATATATATATATATATATATATATATATATATATATATATATATATATATATATATATATATATATAAATATATATATATATATATATATATATATATATATATATATATATATATATATATATATATATATATATGTATATATAAATAAATATATTTATATATATATATATATATATATATATATATATATATATATATATATATATATATATATATATATATATATATATATATATATATATATATATATATATATATATATATATATTTTAGAATTTGAGCAGTGTGGTTGTCAATTTTGGGTAGAATTGGTGAATGTTACACGTGCGTCAGCACCGTTAATGCCCAGACTCCCATATTCTTCTTCATCTTTGATGAGATGTCAAAAAATAATATGAAAATAAATATCTTACTAGCGAGAAAAAAAATCATTTGCCGCAGATAAAAAAAAATAAATGGATTTTTTTGTTTTCAATTTTCTCTTAATATTATTTTAAACAATTTTACGATGTGACATAAAAATGAATTAAAGAATCCTGTTTAAAATAAATTGAAAGGGAATAACGTTGGTTTACTGAACAAATAATTTTAATTTGATTTTCAATTCAGAATCATTATTTATTTTGCGTCCTTCGTTAAAATAGTTAAATTAATTTAATAAAATAAGTAAAACACGAATGGTCATATAAACCAGTGTTCCTCAACGTGAGGCGAGTCGATAATGGGTGTACCATAACTCATTTTTTCGACACAAGGAAATTTTTTTGCTGTTGAGGAACGATTAGAAGAGTGCTACCACAATTTGATACCTATTTTGAATAATGAGCCACTTAGGCTTACAGAAATAGTGGGAAATTGAAATATTTTTGTAAATAATAAAAAGTCGAATATTTTTCTATTTCTTCAAAAAATAAAATAAAGTAAATCAATGGGCTTATTTCACTCTTAACTAGCTGTACCCAGACACGTATTACTGTGGCTTACTTTACTTTAACGCAAAAGAAAGAAAATTAATGGCATATATATTAAACATGTTTCACTTCACATCGAATTTGAATCAATGAAAATATTAAAAACCTATGAAATATTGAAAATGCTTTGTGACAGCTGCTGTCAAGTAGTAATCTTTCCGCCGTAATAAATGTTTAAATGTACTGCTTATGCTGCTGTAATGTTTAACAGGTGGTGCTGCCATTCCATTAAAAAATCGTGTCTTTCCTTGTCTGATGCCTTGTAAAAGAGGCAAGCTTGATGAAAGCTCTCGGGAAGAATGCGGAGTACATTGCAAGCCAACAGAATCGCCTTTTCTTGGCGATAGTTGTAACCGAGATTTCCTGCGTCCTACGCCGTATCTCTTTATTTGCATACTTGAACACCTATTCTCAAATCTCAGTACACGGCTGCTCTGGGCCCTTGTTAGGTGCAATGTTTCACAGCCGTATAAGAGAATAGGAACAATGCAGGCATTGTATAACATAGGCGGCATTTGGTCTTCAACAAGTATAAATCCGATCTCCAGACAGCTTTTATACTGTTAAATGTGGGCCCTGCGAGTCCTAAGTGCATTCCCAGTTCCTTTGAAGGCTGCTTATACCATAAAAATACATTTTGATATATCCTTTCTTGTTCTGATGTTGGTCACCAGTACTATTCCTTACCTTGATCCGACCCTTAGTAAAAGTCAGCACTACTAGTTTGTAGTATCTATTCAGTAAAGAAAAAAACATGTGAAGAGTGGTCATTTTAACCATTTCCATTCACTCCTGTTATCGAGGGATATATACACATTTATGGAGGTCCTCACCAAAACGTTACATTTCCATTAAAAATGATTTTAAGTAATCAGGAATTGCTACATTTTGAATCTATCTTGTAAAATTGTTACGTTTTGGTGCGATTAAATGATTTCATATAGGTTTAACACAGAATTAGTCACATTTTGTCGCAAACTTAATTGAAAATTTCGATAGAATACAGTAAACAGATCATATTTGAATTTAAAGGATTTGAAATGAAACTTTTTGGTGAGGACCTCCACACTTGTGAAATGTAGAAAACGTCTGTAACAGGCACCGAAAATTAATTGAAATCGTCTGAAACAATTGATTAAAACAAAATTCTAGTTTAGTTTCAATTTGGAAGTTCTATTGTATGTTTTATATAAGTAACGTTAAATCAATATATTAGTTTACTGTATTTTAAGATGTATTTCACATCACATCAGGAATCATAAAGCAAAACCTACCATTTTCAATATTGTTTAAGGTAGCTGAAAAATTAATCGGAAATACCCTGAAATGCGTTTTTTGGAGCTATGAATACAGTTTTTTTATAGGTTTTAATACAAAATACACACAGATGCGTTACTCTACCAAAGTGAAGACGACATGTCGCTCACTCCTTTCAAGAAAGTCAAAAATAAAAAATCGACAATTTTCAGTTGTGCATGTTTTCAGAATGCCCAAAAAACGTACTATATCCCAGCAAAAGCGGCATATTTTTAACTTAATATTTACCCACTACAGGGCAGAAAGTGTTGTTTGTGCATTTTGAAGAAAAGGTATTGTTCAATTATTTTTTGAAATATACTTAATATTTTTCAAATGGAGAAAAAACCTTCAGGTTTTACCTAAAAAGATCTGTTGCACAGTAAAAAGTTCAATAAGTGGCTTGATATTTATTTTTAATACATTGTATTATATTTTTAAACTTTAAAAACGTTCTCCTGAAAAATCAAGTTTTTTGATTTATGACGTTCTTGAAAGGAGTGAGCGATGTATTTTATTGATGTATATTTTTTTACTACTATATAATCAAACAAAAAAGTGTCCCTTTGCGATGAGATAAGGTTTATTATTTTTTTATTTAGTATAAAATAGTTGCAATATTTTATTTTTTATTGAATTTTATTCATTTGCTAGAAATTATTACTATTAATAATATTAAAACTCGTTACGCAGTTCTCTCCAATAAAGAGATTAAGCTCTTGTGCTTGGAGAGGGACTTACGCTTACTGTTAATTGTTTATGTTTGTATGTGATGTAATTGAATGAATCTTATATTATTATTATGTTTTGTTTTCTCGATCAGCATATATATAAGGTATATAACATGTATACACATTTGCAAAACATTTTTATATAAAAATGAAACTCTTGTATAATACCATTTTTAGTTTATTAATATACACACGACAAGTTTGTAACTGTTATAATTTTAAACAAGGGGAATACAAGATATAAAAAGGAATAATGAAGAAAATATGTAAAATAAAAATAGTAAAATACATGTATATGTTATAAATTTAGCGAACGACATTACTAATTTATGTGACTTTGGATTTTTTAAAGAGATTCCTTTAAACACTGGATTACTAATCGCATAAAGTCAATGACCTCTTCCTGCAACCATGAAGTGGTATACGATAATATTAAAATAAATCCACAAGCTTTTTTAAAAAAAAAAATCTAACACGAGAGGCTGGTTTTGACGTCATATTAAAAGTTAAAAGATAATACGTAAAATATTTTTATGAAACGGCACTAGATTTTTATAACTTTTTTTCACTAGATTTAATCTTGTAATGTTCACGTCTGCTTTCGCTATAGACGTAAATTTGTTTAGGGAAAAATATTGATAAACGAGGACCGTAAAACAACACCGATTTCCAATACAAAGAGGTGTGTTATATCATGTACATATTGGTTCACAACATAATACCACGGAACGAGTTATTTTTCGAAACACGCGAACATTATACGTAACATAGTGTCTGTTCCAAGAATCGAAATTAAGGGCTGCCCAAAATACAATGTAAAATCAAACACGATTAATTAATTAACTTTTTTCTGACATCTCAACATAGATGAAAAAGAATATGGAATTAATTTTTCGCCTGAATTTTTTAAAGTCATTGTCTGAAGTTAATATGAACTGCACCTTCTTCCTTGCTCCATTCCAACTTGTCGCCTTTGTAGACTGTTTGAGTCAGCTCTCGTCGTCCTCAGGTTGTAGGTTCTTCTATCACATACGTCACCTAGGCCATGCCTTCGAATCATGTTATCTTTTTGAAGCATTCATGAATTTTTGGTCTTTCTCTGATGTCTTTCGAGGAAGATCGATGGTGATCGCCTGGTTTTTAATGTGTGCAGGTTATCTGCGTCCTATGTGCCCATACCATCTCAAATGCCTTTTCTCTACCTTACTATTGATGTCAGTTACACCCAGGGTTCTACGAATGCGTGAACTCTTTATTTTGTCTCTAAGGGACACTCCTGCTGACCATCGAAGCATTCGCATTTCTCTGCGCAAATAATGTATTGTAAACTTTATTTTTAGACAATACTTATTCTAATGGTAGGTTTTTTCATAAAGAAGATGATAGCATTATTAAGTACGTTGTATCCCTGAAAAGATAGTGCAGTGGAGTCCCTAACGTAAACGTATCTACGTAATCGCTCTCCTGATGCCTCAGCATATTGGGAATACTGAAATTCCCGCTAAAATATTGTTAGACCGACCGTATTCCTTGAGTACGTGATAAATTACTGGGGTAAGGTATATTGCTTTAACAAGCCCGAGTATCGTATATGACCAATCTGCTGTGTTTCACTTCCATCACATTCCAAATCCCTAACGTAGAAACCATTAAAAAAAAACAAATCTTTCAAGTATTAAAGGGTGAAATATTTAAATGAAAAAAGTTCGTTTTTGAGATCACAAATCGATTTAAAAATAGCAAATGCAATACCAATCAATTCGAACAAAACTTCAAATATTTGGGAACCAAATGTTTCAATAACCTTCCTACAGATATTTATATATATATATAAATATATTTAAATATATATATATATATATATATATATATATATATATATATATATATATATATATATATATATATATATATATATATATATATATATATATATATATATATATATATATATATATATATATATATATATATATATATACATATATATATATATATATTTATATATATTTATATATATATATATATATATATATATATATATATATATATCATAAAACTCATAAAAGTGGTATATTCAAGTGTTAAATTTTATAAAAGAATCATGTCATTCCACAAAGTTAATGCTGAATCAATAAATAATATAGGTATATATCGAAAAATTTAATTAAAAAAAAACACGCACACACACAAAAAATAAAACGAAAAAAACTTTCCATTCATAATAGTTCATTCAAACATTCATAAGTATAAACAATAAAAAACGATTGTAAGTCCCTCTCCAAGCACAAGGGCCTCTTTTTTGGAGAGGGACAGCGTAACTAGCATTAAGATATGTTAAAAGAAGAAATTATGCAAATGTATTAAATTGTAATATATTTTTTTAGCTATACTTCTTCTCCGTTTTTCTCCTCATAACTGAACGAAAGAATCGTTGTGTACATACATTGTCCAAAGTCAAACCACCCTGACGACACAAGTGTAACTCCTGACGAATGGCTTCGTTGGTGCGTCTAGCTGTCCATGGAATTCGGAGCAAGAATATCCCTTCATAGAGAGGAGGGTTAAATATAAGTAATGCCTACTTCTCAGTCCTTTTTTCTGTCTCCTATAGTCTTTAGTATCTCGTAGAATATCTTCCCAAAAGAGTAGCCCACTTCGAGAGCTTATCTAATAAATAAATTGTCTCGTCTGGGCATCGATCATGCTTCTATTTGATTCACAACCCTGCCCACCCAGAGATCTTACATATACAAAAGAAATTATAGTCTAGTAAAATACTATTAACTTTATGTAAACCCAACCGAAATTCTGGAATACTAACATGTTCATCACTACCCTATAAAGGAGAGAGAGAGTAAGATATTCAAAGTGTTTTGAAATTAATTATAGGAGATTCGCTCTCAAGGAACAAATTCAAAGGAGAAACACAGTCGATGTATTTCCGCGTGAAGGATTTCCCAGAAACGGTAAATTGGATATTTTATTTCATATGTTAATTACTCGAGATACAAAATGGCTTAAATTACAAGCTTCTATTGGAAGATGTAGTTGTTTATCCCGTATTCGTAGAATTATGTTGTACGTCGCATTAGATACGGTTCGTTTTGTCGACAGTCGCGAAATAAACTAGATTAGTAAATTCATTACACAGGCCAACACACTTTTTGGTGCCCGCGATTTTTAAACTGTTTCTAGTTAATTTTTGGCTACAGTATCCGAAATAGTCCTCAGAATTTGTGTATAAGATCTATTTTTTGGGATATGCTACATTAATAATTTTACAAATTTTGTACATTTCACGATATAACTCTTACTATGGCCAGATTAAAAAAATACATGGATTTGAGTATTTATTAATAGAAAAATATAGATATAAGTATTTATTGCAAAATTTACATACATTCGTCACTTACCACTTAAAAAATTCCATTTTTATGACTTTCTAGCATGGAGTTATTTCACGATATAACTATTACTATGGCCAGATTTAAAAAAATACATGGATTTGAGTATTTATTTTTAGGAAAATATAGATTTAAGTAGATTTATATTATCCACTGACACTTCGTGATGGAATTGCATTTTTAATTTATTATTAGATTAAAACCAATATTTTTAGCTTTTCCACTTTTTTTTTTTTTTTTTTTTTTTTTTAAAAAAAAAAAAAAAAAAAAGTGGAAAAGCTAAAAATATTGGTTTTAATCTAATAATAAATTATAGATTTAAGTATTTATTGCAAAATTTACATACATTAGTCACTTATCACTTAAAATTTTCATTTTTTATGTCCTTCTAGCATGGAGTTCAGTAGGCTAGTTTTGCTGAAGGCTCCAACAGTAGTCGGCCACCACATGGATATTCCATCATCCTTGATATCTATCTTCTATAGTTTATTATTTAGTCCTGATGAAATCTTTCACCTCTGTTCTTCACTAAAATCACCCAAGTTTTCTGGAAAGCGATCAAGGTGGCTGTGGAGGTAGTGAACTTTTGTTCTCATGTTACAACCGATAATTTTTCAATTTGAAAGCAAAGTTTCCACTATTTAAACATAATTCTCTGATGATTCCCAAGAAAATATTGTACTACTTGAACCAATAAACACCAAGATTCAGCCTCGTTCATTAATGTGGTTGATTGTGGATCTTTGACAGGTTTTTTGAGGACCATCAAATATACCAGCTTTTAGTTTTTTCGAGCTAATCCAAGGAAATTATAATGGATTATAATCACGTATTTAAAAATTCGCCTTAAAAAAATGATTATCAATTTTATTTTATATTATTATTTGACTAATTAATTTTATTTACAACATTTTGAGTACCTATGTCCAAATACTTGTTCACATATCGCTCACTCCTTTCAAGAACGTCATAAATTAAAAATCGTCAATTTTCAGTTGTGCATGTTTTCGGAATGCCCATAAAATGTACTATATCCCAGCAAAAGCGGCATATTTTTAACTTAATATTTACCCGCTATAGGGCAGAAAGTATTTTTTTTTGCATTTTGAAGAAAAGATTTTTTAAATATACAAAATATTTTTCAAATGAAGAAAAAACATTCAGATTTTAACTAAAAAGTTCTGTTGCACAGTTAAAAGTTCGTAAGTGGCTTGATATTTATTTTCAATACATTGTATTATATTTTTTAACATAATAAACGTTCTCCTGAAAAATCAGGTATTTTGATTTATGACGTTCTTGAAAGGAGTGAGCGATATCTGGATTATCTCCAACTATTGGTTATTTATTAAATTAGTTCATATTCATAATTGGAGATAGTTAAATAATATTATTTAAATAACTTGACATTGGCAAAACCAATATATTTTATATGCAACGCCATTCTATATAAAAAATTTAATAAAAAATAGAATATCCTTATGCTATTGTTTATGTTTAAATTGTTGTATTTTGCCCTTTAGGAAATCTATGATTGGATAATACAATAAACCCGCTTAAATATAATGTTGAAAAGGTATGCAGTGGCTGAAGAAGTTCGTATTTGAATGGAGTTTCAAGGAATGTTTTGTAACGGTTTTCAAGCACTCATCGTACTGTTCGATAAAGGAAAGTTTTATATTGTTGTACACCTGAATCCAATTTCAGGGAAACGTTCACGACAAATATTATAGAAACGATTTCATTATTAATCATTTTCTGAACGCTACACGTCAAATACCACGAACCAAATATTTCCAATCGTGCAAACAAGGTAGGTGTACCGTTAATCGCACCATATTAAATACTTGAAAGTGGTCAGGTCAGGAGTCGTAACAATCGGCGAGTATGTATGAGGAGTTGCATGAAGAATGTTTGCAAAGACAGAGTGGTGTGGCGTTCTATTCTCTCTGCCTACCCTTGCGGGGAAGCGGCGTGATGGTTAGTTAGTTTTTTGAAATTATTTTTCAAATAAATACTTTATTACTATACAATCTAACCCTTATCCGCACCCATACTTCGCGTGTGTCCTAATTCTTGTTCAGATATCTGGGTTTCTCCACTTATATGGAAGATTTATAGGATTTAAAAAAAAAATTGACAATTCAACAATGATAAAGACGAATGTGGAGTATGGGTATTTACGGGTCTTGCCATAGGCTGGGTTAGTGTTTTTTTAAAAAAAATAAAATACATACAAATTTGTGTGTTTTTTTTTTAATTTAATAATTTTTAAAGGATTTTAAAGTTTCAGTAAACAAATATAGTAAAACAAATTTACAAGGTGAATGCAGTGAACAATAAAGCGGAGGAACACCGAGAAAAACTTGGCGTGTTTAAGCATTTCGAATACTTGAATGTGGTCAGGACAGGAGTCAGAATAATCGGAGGTACGTATGAGGCAGTGGTGTGTATTTCATATGGGCACATTACCAGTGCCTACCCTAACGAAATGGAAAAAAAAATATGGAAAACTGTGATAATAATAATAATTTAGAAAAAAAAGAGTTATGACACATAACGCAAGTTTAAAAACATAAATAAAAAAACGCAGTATTTTTTTATTTATTGATTTGGCGCGTAATTTTTAGAACTCAATTTTTAATTTACGTATTAAGTTAATTATGACGGTCGGTAAGGCAGATGTCGCGCACAGCGCCGAGAGAGCTAGATTTCAGATGAAAAACAAGATAGTCAGTGAAACAGAAGAATAATTAAAATGATATATATACAATATATATATATATATATATATATATATATATATATATATATATATATATATATATATATATATATATATATATATATATATATATATATATATATATATATATATATATATATATATATATATATATATATATATATATATATATATATATATATATATATATATATATATATATATATATATTTGTCCGCCTCCGTAGTGTAATGGTCAGCACGTTCGGCTACCGTTCTGGTGGTCCCGGGTTCGATTCTCAAGGTGGGTAAAATAAATATAAGTGATTTTTTCACTCTAATATTTATTCAATATTACCCTGGACTGGTACCTGAAGCGGAGGGCTGATCACCTTTCCTTCATGTGTAAACGATCGAGATAACACTGCGTTTATATGACGCAGTGCCCTATGCACCATTGGGGTGCGGATAAGGGTTTTATTATAATATATATATATATATATATATATATATATATATATATATATATATATATATATATAATATATATATATATATATATATATATATATATATATATATATATATATATATATATATATATATATATATATATATATATATATATATATATATATATATATATATATATATATATATATATATATATATATATATATATATATATATATATATATATATATATATATATATATATATATATATATATATATATATATATATATATATATATATATATATATATATATATATATATATATATATATATATATATATATATATATATATATAATATATATATATATATATATATATATATATATATATATATATATATATATATATATATATATATATATATATATATATATATATATATATATATATATATATATATATATATATATATATATATATATATATATATTATATATATATATATATATATATATATATATATATATATATAATATATATATATATATATATATATATATATATATATATATATATATATATATATATATATATATATATATATATATATATATATATATATATATATATATATTATATATATATATATATATATATATATATATATATATATATATATATATATATATATATATATATTATATATATATATATATATATATATATATATATATATATATATATATATAAATATATATATTATATATATATATATATATATATATATATATATATATATATATATATATATAATATATATATATATATATATATAATATATATATATATATATATATATATATATATATATATATATATATATATATATATATATATATATTATATATATATATATATATATATATATATATATATATATATATATATATTATATATATATATTTATATATATATATATATATATATATATATATATATATATATATATATATATATATATATATATATATATATATATATATATATATATATATATATTATATATATATATATATATATATATATATATATATATATATATATATATATATATATATATATATTATATATATATATATATATATATATATATATATATATATATATATATATATATATATATATATATATATATATATATATATATATATATATATATATATATATATATATATATATAATATATACTATTTGTATATAGTTTATTCTAAAACATATATATTATTAAAATCAATCTTTTGTGTCACTGACCATCTAGGTATATATATTTATTAAAATTTTCAATTATTAAAGGCTGATAAATATTTCAAAAAAAAAGTGTGTGATGAGATTTCAAAATGATTATACAGTAAAAAAATGCAAGGATCAAAAAATCTTTGATTTTAAAATGCTAAAAAAATAATTGCTTCTCTATTAATTTAAGCCGTTTGTTGAAAAAGACATTCATACAAAAAATAATACAAACAATTTTTTTTTATATCATCCCTCTCCAAGCACAACTCTCCAACACTTTTTGGGTGTTAAAATTTTTAATTTATGGTGCACGATCCATGGCGCACATTCCTTAATTTGCAAAGACTTCGAGAACTGAAATGCGTTCAATCCATAAATTGGTTTTGGACTTACAATGGTAATTCGTCTATATACTTTTGTTTTCGCGGTTAATTACGATTATGGTAAACCTTTGTTTTCGCTGATTAATTAAAGGTAGAATTGCTATTTATCATGCCATAACAAAACATGAATACAAATAGGAATCGTAGTGTTTTTTTTAATGTCCACTTATTTGAAGGGATTTTTTTAAAAATATTTTTACTTGAGGGGAATTCATTACCCCTTTGTAAGGTTTTTTTGTTGGTCAACCTTCCTGACGCTGTATTCATGATATCTTTCTTTACGACTGACTGATTTTACTGATGAATACAGATAGGATTCTAAGTGTTTTTTAAATGTTTGTAATATTTGACCAGACTTTATCCTGACCTGACCAAAATCTATTGAGGGGAACTCATAAATCTTTTACAAGGTTTTTTTGTTGTTCAACCTTCCTGACGCTTTATTCCTGATGTTTGTCTTTAAGACTGACTGGTTTACTGACAAATACAAATAGGAATCTTAGTGTTTTTTCAAATATTTGAAATATTTGACCGGACTTTTTTTAAAAATATTTCTACTTGAGGGGAACTCATAAATCTTTTACAAGGTTTTTTTGTTGTTCAACCTTCCTGACGCTTTATTCTCGATGTTATTCTTTATGAACTGGTTTTCTGACGAATACAAAAAGGAATCGTAGTGTTTTTTATAAGTTTTATTTGAGGGGACTTTATAAAAAAATATTTCAACTTGAGGGGAATTCGTTAATCTTTTACAAGGTTTTTTTTTGCTGTTTAACTTTTCTGGCGCTTAATGATGTCTTTCTCAATACACTAAAGAAAGACTTGATCAATCAAGGCACAATCAATCAACCAGAACGTAAAGTTTAGTGGTGTGAAAAGTCTGCGTAATCGGAGGGCATGTATGATCAGATGTATGGATGTGAAGGAGGCGAGGAGTGTATATCAAGACAGAAGAGTGTGGAGTTCCATGATCTCTACCTACCCCTGCGGGAAAATGGCGTGATGGAATATTAGTTGTTCCTTCCAAATTTGTGTATTTTTTATAGGAATTCGTGTATTAAAATTATATTCATAAATGTATGCGAAAAGAACAAAGAGACGCTGTTCATCGACTTTATTTGTTTATAATATTATCCCCACCACATGTAACTCCTTTAAAATCGTATATAAAGGGTGGAGGACAAATTTTGTGTTCAGATAAGATTAAAATTCAAACGGATATACGTCGCGCTCGCTCTTTTTCTATTGGCGTCGCTTTGTTCTTCTCGCCCTTATAAGTGTTAATTTT
The DNA here is from genome assembly GCF_059751285.1 of Brachycentrus maculatus. Taxonomy (NCBI): domain Eukaryota; kingdom Metazoa; phylum Arthropoda; class Insecta; order Trichoptera; family Brachycentridae; genus Brachycentrus; species Brachycentrus maculatus. The sequence goes on along the minus strand of NW_028280876.1, from coordinate 438,836 downwards.
CGATAAATAAATAATTGTCTTCATTTGCGCGTTTCCGTCTTCCTCATCATAAGTGTTTTCATCAGTACCATTAGACGTTACAGTGTAGTAGTAGTTGATTACTCACGTTTTTTGTGATGTCGCGTGTGATCGTGTTGCCTCGCGTCCAGCTCCGCTGTGAATGCGACAGAGAGGCTGATGATGATCATCACCAGGGTGATGTGCGCACGTGTGCATTGCCTAATCATGTCTCCGGCATGCGCGTCGCACCATTCGTCATGAATCGCGCCTCAAACACATGCCGCCCAGTGGCGAGCACCGCGCGATCGACGATTGCGTAGCGATTCACTTAGACACATAGTAAAAAGTATTTTTAAAACATCAATATTTTTGTTTTTTAATATTTCAACTCAAAGTATGATTTGATGATTTTTGTTTCATATTTTACAAAAAGTAATTTTAAAACATCGACACAATTTTATTATTTTATTATTATTATTACAACTCAAATACATATGATTTGATAAATTTTTGTTCTGATTTGAAATGCATTACACTTAAATTTTTATATTTTAAGCTTTATATTTTTTTATCAATTGATTTTATAAAATTATTTTTTCAGCAGCGTTTTTCACAATAAAGTGTTTTATAATATGGAAACAATTTTATTATTTTCTTATTTCAACTCAAACACGAGTGATTTAAATACCATTTGTTCTGAGTTGGGAATGTATTACACTGACGTATTTTTTGGATCAATTGATTTAAAAAAAAAAAAATCAGAACTTATTCCACTAAAAAGTGTTTTTTAAAAATCGACACAATTTTTTATTATTTTATTATTTCAACTAAAACTAGTGTGATTTGATCACTTTTATACTGATTTTCTAATACATTACACTGAAATTTTATTTTCGATCAATTTATTTATTTGTTTTTGTTTTATAGATTTGTGAAAAATTTGCACTTCCGTAATGAAATTTTCCGCAAATTATTTCACAAAAAGTGATTTTATAACTTCAACACAATATATTATTTCAACTTAAAAAATATGGTTTGATGTTTTTTGTTCTGATTTTGAAATGCATTACACTGATATTTTTTTTTGGATCAATAAATTTATTCAACTTTCAACTCACGTATAAGTGAATAAATGTTTTTTTTTTATTGAAAAAAAAACACTTTACTTAAAATGATTTTCAGCAAATTATTACACAAATTGTGTCACACGGGTTTAAAATGAAGAATTTTATTCAGTTACATTTTAGGTAACAATAGAAGGTTAGCAAAAAAAACTTAGTTTTGCTTATTAACTTACTTGAAACAAATGAATTTGAAGGAAATTGACATTTACACAAAGTGAGATTTATTTACGATTAATTACACTATTAGTTTATTTTCAAGAGTAACGTGAGTAGTTTCATTAAGGTCGATAGTTTTAATTTGAGTGTAAAAAAACTTGTCACCATCTGAAATTTTCTTCGACGTAAATCTTCAATCTGCAAAGAAAAGAAAATACATTTATTAAGTATTTAAAACATTTATATACACATTGAGTTATCTTGTGTAATTTTTAAATACGGAAAGAAAGCATGTTTTTTTTAGTCTTCCTCTGCTTCTATTACCAAAACCTTCGCCTCATAAATAATAAATATTTTTTTGTTATAACCAACATGTTGATTCTATTTTCAATAGAAAAAAAAACAATATCGAAAATGCAAGACTCGATTATCAACCCAGTCTACCAGATTTAAAAATTCATCTCCCATCTTCAAGTATTTGCAAAATTTATCAAACTGAATTTTTCTCTCGGTCTTTCTCTGCTTCTATTACCATCTATTTTTGTCTCATAAATTATAAATCAATAAACAATAACCAACATGTTATTTCTGTTTTCAATCGGAAATCAAAATCGAAAGTTCAATGGTAAATTCTCAGCCGAGTCTGCCTGGTTTGAAAATTCATCTGCCAAAATATTTAGTTTTCCCTCATAAAAGGTTTTGTTTGCTTTTCTTTTTATTTTCCCGTTCGTTTGCCGAGCCCTTGTAAGCAAATTCAAAGGCAGTACTTTTTCCCAAGGGTGGAATTCAACTGGAAAGGGGATGGACGTCCGAAGTCCGACTCGCCTTAAGCTTTTTTTTATAATAGCAAAACAACTAGATTGAAAGCACTGTTATTTTTTTCAACGAGCTTTCTGTTTACAAACATCACAACTGTTTAATGTACAAAAATATTTTTTTTCATTTAATATTTTACAAAGGTAATAATAAAATATAATTGTGTAGTATAATTTATCAGTGAGAAATATATTTTAGATCTTAAAAAATGTATAAAGCAATTTATAATAAGGGGCCTCTTTGACCTACAAAAATAAAGTAGTAGAAATATGAAATATTTCTTTTTCTTCTAGGAAAACATTGATAAACACATAATTTTCTGTTATTAATACATGTATTAATAAATATGATTTTAGTACCAAGTTTTATTTGGTACCAAGTAAAGGTTTAATTAAAAATAAGAATTAATTAATTTTGATTACCAATGTAAAATAATTATCAAGAAAAACTATTTTTTTAAAACTGTTGTTAATTAAGTGAGATAATAGATCATTTTCCCAGAGCACAATATATTCTTTCCCTAAAGCCTTAACATATGTAGTTCGAAAAGAAAAGTCATGGTCGTTTCATTGATTTACGGGTAATAGAAAATACCCTTAGGTGTGAATATTACATTACTGCATTATGGGTAAGGAACCCTTCATACGAGAGATTTACATAAAATAACAACCCCTACAGAACTGGTAAACATTTAAGGTAGTATGTTTGGATATTAAAAACGGATATGAAAAAAGGTTACCTGGATGGGTACTTTGGAGGTTTTGGTACAAATATGGTAATTTTAAATTTATTTTTTGACGTTTATTTAAAGATTCAAAATTTAATTAAAAATTAAAACCTTGAATGTAGGTAATTTAAATCAATCCAAAATAATAAATCTTCTTCTCCATCTTCTAACCTTTACTGCACCCAATGGTGCATAGGGTACTACATCGTTTCGATGCAGTGTTATCTTGATCGTTACTTACATGGAGGAGAGGTGATCACTCCTGAGCTTCATGGACCAGTCCAGGGTAATATTATGTCAAAATTAGAGTGAAAAATCACTAAAAAAATTTTAACCCCCACAGAAAATCAAATCCTTCAGCACGTAGCTACATAACGGAGGTGGACATTAATAGAAAAAAAAATACCTAATAGCTATTTCCTTTATTTTGATTTAATTTTTTAAAGTTTGAGAAGCTTTGGATTTGATTTAGCCTAAAATACGATATTGGGCGATTCGATACGGTTTTAGGGTAACAAATCACCCATAATACAAGCACTAATGACGTCCTGAAAACACCCCCCAATATCGTATCTCCGATACGGTTCGGAGCATTAAACATAAGTTTTATATCTATTACGTCTTAAAGTACTCCCAACTTAAACCGGTCGCTATTTCCAACTATAATATGTGTACACATGTACTCGTAACATCGCATCGTTATAAGCAAGTCAATTTAATAATTAACGATCTATATTTTGTAATAATAAAGTTTAGTTTAAGGTTAAGTAGCAATCAAATAGAGTGCCTGGAATAATGCGTACAATGGATTTAAGAGGAGAGTCCATTATTAACCCGGCGTAATTGAGCTTGGGGTAAAAATGACCCTGTGTGTTTAAAAATGTAAGTATTTTTTAAATTACGCGCACAAAGATGCCATTATTCACAGTAGCTGGAGCCAAAGGTGTGTTTTAAACGTTTTTGAAAACAAATCAGTCGAGCGGTGACCGCTCTGGGAGCTAAAAGCGCGCATTTGTCAAAAAGGTAAATATGACCCTTCCTATAGAATAAAATGAAAACTAAGTAATTTTTTTCGAATGAATTTTATCTCACTAGCAACCGGGTTTTGTCGTAACCGACATCATCAGACCAGTCCGATGATGTTGACCAGTCTGATACGGTTATTTTATTCTATAAAATGCAGTTCCACCAAGAAATGTCAGTACCTACAAAACTTAAATGACCCATCCTCACAAATAACGTAACAATTCACGTCTTATGTTTGCATGATTTGTCTATACTGAATTTAGTTTTTTGGTATTTATTTTAGTTTTTCTCATGTTTTTGATGGTATTTTTTTCCTTGCTTCAAGGGAGTTTGATACGTGAATGGAGAGAACCAACATATTTGGTCAATTCTTGAAAAACCTGATTCAGAAGAAGGCTTGTTTGATTACGATAAATAGGTAAGAGAATTTAAGAGTTTACTGGTACATCACCTGAATACCTATCTGCTAAAATACCTAATGCCCGAAAAAGATACCAAGTATGCCCTACACAAAGAGATCGCAAAGCGAAACACACGTGTTGAGGTTGTGACCAATATATTTGCCCTGAGCATATCATACCTTTCTGCAGTGATTGTGTATACAATGAGAATTCTTATTTTATGCATTAATTGTTATATAAAATAGCTATACAATTCTGGGTATTTAAGTAAAAGTTTTGACATGTACAGTAATAATTCATGTTAAAACTTAAGTACCTAGAATTATATAGCTACATAAGGACCGTAAGTGCATTTAATCTTCACATTTGTTTGAAAATGCCATAACTAGGCGAAAAAAATGTCAAAATATTAATTTATTATGTTTTAATAAAACAATACAACTTCGTAGACTCAAAAATTCTCTGTTTGATTAAACAATTAATAAATAAATTAAAATAGAATTCTACAAATGAAACGCCAGATCAATAAATAAATGAGGATTCTAATTAGGTTTTTAAAAGTTTTTCCCGAAGATATATTAGTAAGATATAATTTAAGTGCCATATGTTACTAATTCCATTCGCCAGGAACTACGCTTGGATGGCTTGACACTGCCCAATATCTGTACCCGACGGATTCTCCAGTTCTTTGGACACGTTGCGCGTGGCAATGAGGATAGCCTGGAACGACTAATTGTGATCGGTAGCCTGGAGGGAAAGAGAGGGAGAGGAAGATCCCCACACGATGGACCAATCAAATTAAGGCAGCAGCAGGCACCTCAGTGGTTGGAGCGCTACGTGCAGCGCAGTCAAGGGATAACTGGAGAAGAGTCATTGCTTCTGCAAGGGTCACAACCCTCAGCAATGAGGAATAAGACGGAGAAGAATGTTACTAAAAATACTATGTTTTAGTGAAAAAAAGTGATGAAACTCTAAAGGCTTTCAATTTTGTTAATTATTTTGTGAGTTTATTTGCCCTGTTTTAAAGTCAAAGTTTAAATAAATTGAACAAATGTTTTTTAACTATTCTTTTTCTTCCTTAATTCCTATGATCAGAATAGATGAATGCATAATTATGACAAATATTACGAATATATTTAATAAAACATGAAAATGTCGTACATTTCTTACACGGGTCATGTTGACCCCCTAAAGATCCGTATAACAATTTCATACCACAATAACGCCGGGTTAAGCATACCTCGTAAAATGAATTCTTTGAAAAATGCGATCTTACTCGTAAGCATATTATTTTTTAATCCATTATTAGTATTTTATCTTGCTAAATTATTGGTTTGGATATGTGGATTATTTTCTTTTTAATTTTAGATTTGTTAGCTTAAGATGATTGGATTTTTTTTATTGTTGACATTTTATAAAAATACGTTTGGTATTTTTGTAAAATATTCTACACTCAAAGCAAAATTATACGAGTATATATGGTAGGTATTTACTTGTAGATGTATTATTTTTAATTTATGTATAACTTGTAAAATACCTCATTTCTAACACTCTCCGTATCATTTATCGTTCACTTTGTGTAACACCATATAAAAAAATACTAATTCGTGACTACCGGTTTCGGAATAATCATTCGATGATCAGGTAATTAAAATAAAATTCTTACGGTCTGACATATTTAATAATAATAAATAATAAAACCCTTATCTGCACCCCAATGGTGCATAGGGCACTGCTTCATATAAACGCAGTGTTATCTTGATCTTGACATATTTGCAAAAATAAAAATATGAAAAAGAAAATTAAGACAAATGAATCACAATGGTAATATTTTTATTATCTATTTCTAGAAATTTACCAAGAAGTTTTAATTAAAAAAAAAATATAGATATTACCACAAAGTAAATGCCGAATCAATGAAATAATTCATTATGTAGTACTAGACACCATAGAAGTGTGATATTAGCAGTAAAGTGGCAGTTTTGTTAGCTTTTAAGGTGTTCAACTATCAATATGTTAAAAATTAGGTAAAAATATAATATTTTGTATATTAAAAGCATTATTAACTTTGTTGCTTGGTATTATACACTTTGCTTATTACTCATAGTTTACTTTGTGTTATACCGTTTAAAAACTCTACTTCACGACTACTGATTTTGGAATAACCACTTAAAAAATAATCAGGTCAACTTATGACTGTAACCTATAAATCCTGTAAAAATTATTTCTCTTCATTTTATTTTATTTGGAAATTTTAGAGAATAGTTACATAAATACATTTATGAGTAACAAAAAACAGGTGTTTGTAATATTCCAGTTACAAAATTTCACATATCACTCACTCCTTTCAACAACGTCATAAATCAAAAAACTTGATTTTTAGGAGATCGTTTTTAAAGTTTAAGAATATAATGAAATGTATTAAAAATAAATATCAAGCCACTTATTTAATTTTTTACTGTGCAACAGATCTTTTTAGGTAAAACCTGAATTTTTTTTCTCCATTTGGAAAATATTTAGTTTATTTAAAAAAATTAATAAACGATACCTTTTCTTCAACATGCAAAAACAACACTTTCTGCCCTGTAAAGGGTAAATTTGAAGTTCAAAATATGCCCCTTTTACTGGGATATAGTACATTTTCTGGGCATTCCGGAAACATGCATAACTGAAATTTGACGATTTTTGATATATGACGTTGTTGAAAGGAATGAGCGATATGTAATTAAATATTAATACCTGGAAAAGGGACGGGAGGGAGGAAAAGGGGAAAAGGGAAAGATCAAAGCTAAAGTCCAAGACAAATTATCTAAAAATTAGGACACACTACGATATGAATATCGACTCACTATGTTCGCGATCTCAGTGCTGATAATGTCAAGTAGAATATAATGTATCGGGTTGTGGTCCCGTGGTAAGTGTCGCGGACTCTTGAGTCAGGGTTTCTCGGTTCGAACCCACTCTTACACAATTTGATACCTATTTCTAATAATTAGCCGCTTAAGCTCACAGAAATAGTATGAAAGTTAAATAGTTTTGTAAATAATAAAAAAAACAAATATTTCTCTTTTTTACATTATTTTTTTTTTCCATGTTCATCGTTGACCAATTAATAATAATAAAACCCTTATCCGCACCCCAATGGTGCATAGGGCACTGCGTCATATAAACGCAGTGTTATCTTGATCGTTTACACATGAAGGAAAGGTGATCAGCCCTCCGCTTCAGGTACCAGTCCAGTGTAATAATGAATAAATATGACAGTGAAAAAATCACTTATATTTATTTTACCCCCCTTGGGAATCGAACCCAGGACCTCCAGAACGGTAGCCGAGCGTGCTGACCATTACACTATGGAGGCGGACCAATTATGATTAACGATTAATATAAGAACCTTGTTTAGAGTTTGTTCTACTCGTGGGAAGCGCTAAGGTGTCAGTTATCCTGGTGATTCGACCGAGAACTCTAAAACTTATACGTTCCAGTAATTTCAGCGAATGTATTCGCTGTTTATAATATTAAAGCCATAGATGACCAAGCGAACCGAAAGATGAAGTTGAAAACATGCCCATTGATTAAAAATTCACTCGTAATTATTGTAGGAGGTTAATTTTTCATAATTTTTACGGTTTTTGTTCATGATTCCGGTTGCCCGGTGAATTTCATTGGGCTGTTACTTACTGCTGGCTTTACGGGAGGATGTATTGAAAGCTCACCCTACTTTGATGTGTGTAATGGTTCGGAAATAATTCGATTTTACAAACAATTTATTTCAATTTTAATACTCTGCATGAAAATTGGGGGCGGGAAAAATTAAGAGAGGCGGCTCGTGAAATTGCTTCGTGAATTTTATTTTAAAATTTCATTTCGCCCTGCATAATGGAGTTGTTTTTTCATTTATTGCTTATTTTAATTTGTTCTGTTGCGGATATGAAGTTGATCGAACTTCAAGACACATTTTTGTTCTAGCGCCATTCTACCTCTTCAATAAAACGGAGTTTTTCATTATTTTATTTTTTATTCAATTTTTAATAATATTAGTTTACTACTACTCACCGAGATTTTTATGTCTGCCGGTTTCGAGACGTATCCGTCTCTTCGTCAGGACAATCACTACCACCGCATGCAAACAATACTACCCTTCACTACCATAGCACTATTTCCACACTCAAAACTACACAAAATGTACAACATACACAGAGTTTTTCGTTAAAATTTTTCAATATTTTTTTCAAGTAAATTTTCAGTTTTATTAAATTATTAAAAATTATTTCATTTTGCATGAGTAATTGAATTGGTTTAATAATGTATTTGTCTTTTTTTATTATTCTGTAAATACAAATATAAACAAATATTTGAACAAATTTGAATAAATTTAAGAAATTTGATCAAGTGGCCAAATAAACCCAAATTAACCAAATCTACCAAATTAAAAATACTACATTGACCAAATCGTAAGAAATAATTAAACACAAGTTATTTTTAACCTTATTTTTCAATTTCAATTACTTTCTGGTAATATCTATCTATTTTTAATATTATTTTTTTTAACACCGATTCTTCAAACCTATAGTAACTCGTGCTGCAATGTATGTATAATGTATATATGATGTAAAATTTAAATTAAAAATAAAGTTACCAAAACTCATTTGAATTCAATATAATTCTACACTAGTTTTATTTCCGTTTAAAATATTTTTTATTACATTTTTTATCTCTGTTTTGTGTATTTGATTTCATAAAACTCACATTCGTGGATATTATGAAATTAAATACATATTGATGAAGAGAGTTTTGATGCAGTATAAAAAAGGCCTACAATGCCGTTGATGCAATTAATTGTATAATACAATATTTAAAATTATTACTGCAATGTTGTGTTTTCAATATCTGGTTACAAACGTCACAAACACTTTAATACTCCAATAAAATGCACGGTAAGAGGAATTATTAGTTATTTGTCAGTTCACGTTAATTATATTTGAAATATTCATATTACTATAAATTTGTACGAGATTTCTGTAGTGATAATCGAATTTCACATAAATTGGAATAAAATAATAATTAGTTCGCCAGCATCGATAAATATATCCAATGACATTCACAGCACAATTTAATTTGTCCATTTGATATCATACATTGTGTTTGCATATTCGTACGTGTAAGCTCACTAGAAAATTTAACACATACAATATAATTACGTTACTAAATTCAATTATTAATTTTGTATGCTTCATTGAATTTTCCAGTTGAAAATATCGAGGCATTTTAAAGCGATATGATCGAAAAAGATACAAAAAATAGCATATTCTTTGTTTTTTTATCGCTTAACGATATTATCTATGAAAATACAGAAAAATAGAACATGTTCTTTGTTTTTTTATTGCTTAGCGATACAATCGATACAAATACAGAAAGCAAACACCATTTCCTTGTTATTTTATCGCTAAGCGATATAATTTATAAAGATACAGAAAACTAGCATATTTTATTCGCTATTTTATTGTCTAGCAATATAATCGATAAATGTACAGAAAACTAATGTATCTTACCAGTATTTTTTTTACGTTTAGCGATGTAATTGATGATTGAAAAAGAAATCTAGTATATTTTCTTCGTAATTTTATATTTTGTGATATAATCGATAAACATAGAGAAAACTAGCATATTTTATTGTTAAGCGATATAATCGATAAAGATACAGAAATCAAGCGAATTCTCTTCGTTATTTTATTGCTCAGCGATATAATAAATAACGATAGAGAAAGTTACCAAATTTTTATTAGTATTTTATCGCTTAACGATAAAATCGATAAATATACAGAAAACTAGCATACATTCTATGTTTTTTTAACGCTTAGCGATAAAATCGATAAAGATACAGAAAACTAGCATATTTTCTACGTAATTGTATCTTTTTCGCTTAAGGATCGTTTCAGTGATTGACAAAAGTAGCAAATTTTTAAGTGCGTTGCTTTTCTCGTAATTTCAATAAGGAAAGAAAAAAACGGTTGGTATGAAATACAAAATTATTCAGTGTGCTCTTAAAAGTAAAAAAGTTAATCAACACAAATTTGTCGTATACGTTTTTATGACTTTTAATGATTATTTACTTACAAAAATATGATTTTTCTTTTTTGAACCTCTCAATCCTACGCTATCCAGAACATTTCCTGAATCTTGAGTTGTGTCAATTTTTAATCCAAGGCATTTTTTTTAACAAATCTATTTTGATTTTCGAAAATTAACTGGCGCTTTTTTAGTTGACAATCATGTTTTTACCCACTCCTCAAAAAAATATGAAACAAGAAACTCCGGGTTGAAAAAAAATTAGAATATTTTTCTAAGAATCAACATCTCACACACACACACACACAAGCACACACACACACACACACACACACACACACACACACACTCACCCTCTTACATACTTCACACACGCACATTCGCCCTCACATACATACGCGTTCATTTGCTAGATCTACACTAGATCTTTTGAACTAATATTTTTGTGTTTCTGTGGTAAACTATAATTGGCTTTATTTTATGTTTATTCTTTTACTGTTTTCTTCAAATTAAATTTTTAATTTTTCTATTTATTCGGGAATTGTACAGCTTTACATTTAGTAAAAGTATATAATAAAAAATAGTTACATTCATAAAAAAAACAAGTACACAATTCCACATTTATGTTATAATAACGATCAAAACCATCACTAGATAAAAAATAAAATAAAACAGAGTTGGAGTGTGTGTGTGTGTGTGAGGAAGGAAGTAAAAGGGTTGTTTTGTTTTGATTTATATCTGTTGCTGTTGTTACCTAAATAAATTAAAAAATATATATAACTCAAACATCAGTTAAAATTTAAATTTTTCTATTAAAAATAATTACATAAAATATAAACGTTCATTATTAGTATATTATTTTTAATTTTGTCCGCCTCCGTAGTGTAGTAGTAAGCACGCTAGTCTACCGTTCCGGAGGTCCCGGGTTTGATTCCCAAGGGGGGGTCAAATATAAAGTGAATTTTTACTTTAATATTTGCTCAATATTACCCTGGACTGATACCTGAATCGGAGGGCTGATCACCTTTTCTTCTTGTTAATGATCAAGACAATACTGCGTTTATATGATGCAGTGCCCTATGAACCATTCGGGTGCGGATAAGGGTGTGAAGAATATTTTTAAGTGTGACCAAGATTTGCCACCTTAATATTTAATTGTGATCAGTTATTTTCTCTTAGAACTAGCCTTCCGAAGAGTTCCAACAAAGGTTTTCACTATCGTACATGGGAATTATTTTCATCACATTTTCAAAGCCATAAATTAGCTAAGAAAACGTAAATATTTAATCGTTTTTAATTAAATACTTTATGAACGTACTAAACCCGATGTTTTTTTTCATTTTAAAAGGTACGCCAATGAATTGACGTTGGAATTTCTGAATCCATTAATGTTTTTCAACGCCCTTATAACGCTTGTTACAAAATGATAAATTACGCGTAAGAAAAATAAAGGAAATATAATCTCTAGCGAAATAGGCCGGGATGTATGAATACTTGAGTGGGTTTGTAATATAAAACTGAATCACTTCAAGGCTCATTTGATATCTTGGAATTTCAGAAAACAATACAATTTTCTTGAACTTTCCGAATGAGTATATCCGGAGGAAGAAATATTTAGAATCAATAAACATTGTATACATAAATACATATGTATAAATATAAAATATTTTTTTTGGATGAATACAAAATCCAAACCATGAATTCTTTTATATCGCTCACTCCTTTCAAGAACGTCATAAATCAAAATACTTGATTTTTCAGGAGAACGTTTTTAATGTTTAAAAATATAGTACACTGTTTAAAAATAAATATCAAGCCACTTATTGAACTTTTTATTGTGCATCAGATCTTTTTAGGAAAAACCTGAAGGTTTTTTCTCCATTTGAAAAATATTTATGATATAAAAAAAAAATAAACAATACCTTTTCTTCAAAATGCAAAAACAACACTTTCTGCCCTGTAGCGAGTAAATATTAAGTTAAAAATATACCGCTTTTGCTGGGATATAGTACATTTTCTGGGCATTCTGAAAATATGCACAGCTAAAAATTGACGAATTTTGGTATATAACGTTCTTGAAAAGAGTGAGCGATATACTGGGAAACGCCTAAAAACATGACATCTAATTTGACCAGTTGTTTTTATTCATAGCGTTTTTCACTTGGCAGTTACCGATATTCACTTTTTTTGACACCTCAACATAGAGGAAGAAAAAAATGGAAGTTTGGGTATTCAAAGGAGTCCAATTAAAGGATCTCTGCTAAACTAAAGCTTTTCAATCCAACTAAGATGGCTGTTGTTAACTTATATGTAATATTACATGAGATTAATCATATATCCAGGAGTTCCAAAAATTTGAGTAGTGTGGTTGTCAAACATAAGTAGAATGATTTTTTGAATGAATTGATTATTGTTGAGTAGATAGTGTTTTAGTATTAATCAGTCTTGAAGAAGAAGCGTTTAGCTTCGAAACCGGTAGACATTATAATTAAGTTATAATAAAATATTTATATGGATTTTAAAACAAAGATGTATTTAAATTAAAATCTTAATTTATTAATTAAAGGAGCCTTTGCGTAATCAACAAAATAGTCGGAATAATATTGTAAGAGGAAATCTAGATAGGAAATATAGAATTGACAATTGGTAAACTGTGAGAATGTGTGTTTGTTATACCGACGATTGTGTAAAGTTTTGACAGTGAATCCCACCCCTCATCCCTTCCATTAATTCCATGGGTGTTTCAACCCCTAACTATTCCGAGGAGTAAGGCAATAAGCATGAAAGCCTTTTTACTTGTGTTTAATATCCACTCGTGCTATAAATTAAGCTGAATATTTTGGGCGTCTTGAAACGGAAATTGTTGTGAAATAATGAAGTAGCTTTCATTTGTAATGATTGTTGTTTTTTTGTTGTTGTAAAAGCAATATAAAAAATTGGAATATATAATATATGCACACATACTGTTCCGTACGTGGGGAGATTTTTATTTTTCATTTAATAGATTTTTTTTACTATTTTTTGACATCTCAACACACATACATGAAGAAGAATATGGAAGTCTGGGTATTTACGGGGATAACGACCGTCATAGGCTAGTTTAAGTAAATGCCCAGCCTTTCATATTCTTCTTCATCTATGTTGAGATGTCAAAAAATAACGGGAAAAATAACTCCTGTAATTGGAGATAATCCAAATTTGTGAAAAAGTATTTGGATAAATTGAATGGTGCAAATATTTTTTAATCATATCATTTTAGTTGCGCTGAGCCTCTCTGAAAATGAGACTGAGTTCTTGTGCTTAGAGGGGGACTTTTTTGAATATTTTTTTTGTATCGTGTTATACATTAAAAAAAAAATTACAGGGGAACAATATTTTTATGCGGTACGAGGGAATTATCTTGTTTAGTTTTCTATTGTATAGTCTGTATATGTTTATAGTGTTCGTTAATTTCCTTTTTTGGATATTGAATGCTTTCACATTGGATTAATAATTCACTAACCCTAGATCACTTAACAATCGTGACTTTGTTAAATAACATTCGTAAAAAATACGACATAGAACTTAAAACCGGAATAAATTCCACAATCAAAAACATTTGTTATTTAAGAAGTAATAATAACATTCTTGGGGTTTTAGAGACCACGTAATAATGAATAAAAAAAAATATTTGTACATTAAAAGCATTGTAAACTTTGTGGTGTGGTAATATAACACTCACCTTATCATCCATCGTTCACATTGTGTAATACCACTTTTATTAAAGTGGTATTACACAAAGTGATCGATGAATGATAAGGAGAGTGTTAGTAAAAATGCATGTTAGGAAGACACCGTGAAGCAGTGGTTGCGGGAACGATGCGATCATTGTTTTCCCGGCAATCATTATTTTGCCGTCGTATTTTTTACGATGGTTTAGTATTCTAGGGTTAAATCAAATTGAAAAATGATGTAAATGGTTAAATTTGATAAAACAATTCAGCAATTATTTCCAATGTACTTATTTGTTGACTTATAAAATTGGACATCAAAATCAATTTATGACAGCCTTGTGTTTGCATTAATTCAATGAATTATCAAACACTTAACATTTTCGGAGTTGAATAATTGATTGTTGGAAATTGTAAACAACTTCCTGGTTCTTTATGTTATTTCACTATTAGTCATCGATACTACGATAGCAATTGGTAATCATATTTTTATGATGAGAATATTCACGTTTTCCCTTAATAATAATAATAATAATAAAACCCTTATCCGCACCCCAATGGTGCATAAGGCACTGCTTCATATAAACGCAGTGTTTTCTCAATCGTTTACACATGAAGGAAAGGTGATCAGGCCTCCGCTTCAGGTACCAGGGTAATATTGAATAACTATTACAGTGTAAATATCATTTATATTTATTTGACCCCCCCTGGGAATCGAACCCGGGACCTCCAGAACGGTAATGCTTATTTTCAATAATTGAAAAAATTAAACTAAAACTTGGTTTAAAACATTAATTTTTTGTACTTTTTCCTAACTGGTTTTGACAAATACCTTGTAATCTTCAGGGATGGACATGTACCATCCATCATACATGTCATCAGTATGTACCTAACTAACCAACACGCTGCTTCCCCGAAGGGATAGATAGCGAATAGAACATTACACCACCCTGTCTTGCAAATATTCTTCACCTCTCCCACATTCATGCATCATACTTTATTCTGGTTCCTGACCAAACCACTTCCAAGTTATTGAAATACTTAATCTTGCTCATTTTTCGTCGGTTTTCTTCGGCTTTTGTTTTTCTATTTCGTTCCACATGTTGAAACCATCTGCACACTTCTTTCTTAATTTTACCAATATTTTTTATCTCAGCTTTGCATACTTTTTTAACAACATTTTGAGTGTGTCCAAATACTTGTTCACAAAATCTGGATTATCTCCAATTACAGGAGTTATTTTCATATTATTTTTTGACATCTCATCAAAGATGAAGAAGAATATGGAAGTCTGAGCATTTACGGGGCTGTGACTGTCGTCAGCCCCGTAAATGCCCAGACTTCCATATTTTTCTTCATCTTTGATGAGATGTCCAAAAATAATACTTTTTATTATTTATATCTTTCTTTTATCGTTTCGGGGCACATACGGCCGAGATATCGCATTACGACTGCATCCAATCTACTTTCAACCTTCTTTCCTCCATGATAATCTTCCAAACATTGAAGTTGGTACCAGGACTCTGTTATGCTCTGCTATTAAAATTTATTAAACGTTATTCAAATAATTTTTTGTTAATTTTAAATTGTGATATTAAGAAAATCGATCGGATTTTTTTTTACAATTTGGGATTTTTCTTGTGTGGTGACCATGCCACTTAGAGCTTAGTAAAACATGGAATGAATAATGGAAGAAATAAGAAACTTTGTTCCCTCTTTGAAGAGTTTCATTAAAATCCTAAATTACAGCTTAATTATATCGAATTTTCAAAGGTCGCTATCAAGCTTCAGTATACCAGTTTATTTCGAGTGTAATTATTTATAGGATCAAATGATCGAATTCGATGTAATCTCACCCTCTTTGACAACATTAATTAAAAGAAAATACCCATTTTCGTGTCGGCCTTTAACGTGTTTTAAATTTTCAAAAGGGCTATTAATATATTTTTTTAAATGTACATACAAATATTTAATAATATGGTTTCAAAAATGGACATAAAACAAAATCAAAATTATTCATAAAATGTACAAAGAAAATAATCCATAGTACTCCAGAAATGTATACATATAACAAGCCAATATTATTTTAAAAATGTTTATAAAAAACAAATTAATATAACTTCATAATTGTACATAAAAAACTTAGTAATATAACTTCAAAATGTACATAAAAAACAGTCAATATTACTTTGAAAATGTATACATAAAACTAGCGAATATTACTTCAAAAACGTATATAAAAAACAAATAAATATTACTTCATAAATGTACATAAAAAACTTACTAACATTACTTCAAAAATGTACATAAAAAAGTATCTATATAACTTCAAAAATTTAGATAAAAAACCAACTAATTTAACCTAAAAAATTTATATAAACTAATGTAACAAAAATCCGCCTCCGTGGTATGATGGATAGTGTGTTTAGCTATCGTGCTGGAGGTCCCGGGTCTAGGTCCATTCTCAGGTTAGTGAAAATAAAAATTAATAATTATTTCACTTCTAAATTTATTCAATATTACCAAGCAGAATTTTCTGAATCAACTAATAAATATATAAATATTTAAAAAAACCCTTATCCGCACCCGATGGTGCATAGGGCACTGCATCATATAAATGCAATGTTGTCTTGATCATTAACACACGAAGGAAAGGTGATCAGCCCTCTGCTTCAGGTACCAATCCAGGTTAATATTGAGTGAAAAATAAATATTTGATTTAAAAAAAACACTTATATTTTTCCGGCCCCCCCTTGTTATCGAACCTGGGACCTCCAGTGCGGTAGCCCAGCGTGCTGACCATTATACTACAGAGGCGGATCAATAAATATATCAACAAAAAAATACACTACTAAAAATTTTGGAACTAATTCAAACTTGTATATTATAATAAATCTATATATATAACAAAATATATATGACAAACCCAGATTTGTGAACAAGGATTGAACAAACCCAAAAGTGTTGTGAGTTTTTTTAAAAGTTCACAAAGAATGTAAGTTGAAAATATTTTATCAATTAGTTTCAGATGTTAGAACTGAACCAATGATTCGTGTCGGTTGGCCGGAAATGTCCTATATTTCCGGATATTTTATTAATTGTTTCCTTTCTGCCATTTTCCGTCTTCCTCAAAGCTATTAAATTCGCAACACATTTCGAAATTTGGAAAATAACGTTACAAAGAGGCCGCAGAAGGCGTATTTCGAAGATACGTGGACAGTACGGATTCTATGGGAATCTTTTGTCATAAAAAAGCCCTAAGAATGTCTTTATTAGAATTATCCTGGATGTTTCAGGGTAGGATGAAAAATTTCCGCGAGAAAATAGAAATCCCGAACACCCATAGAAACGACGGGGAAGCGGAATGAGGAAATAGAAAAATTCCGATTTCTAAAGAGGTCATTTAGGAAAGCCGTTAGAATTGTACGCCCAGTGTTCCGAAAAATAAATGTAGTTGTTGAAAACCCCATTATGGTCCTTTTTCTCAATGAATAAGGGAAAACTATTATTGTCACTATTTGTATACCGGCTTTTCCCGGGCTTTTGACAAAATAATCGAAATATCGTCCTACATTTCCAGAAGCACAGAGAGCTTCAACCTTATTTTCAGATTTGTTGAAAATGTTTGAAAAAAAAAACATTGCGATGTTTATTTCTATGTTTGGCACAAGAATAGACTTCATCGAAATCTTGCAATGTCCTATGCAATATTGGGTGCGGATAAGGGTTAAATGAAACGAATGAATGAAAATATTTCACCGATTTTCACAGATTTGGGGTGAAATATAAGATTTTAACCCTCGTTTTTTTAATAATATATGAAGATTGGTAGTTAACAATTTTTTTTCAACAGTTTAAAAAATCTTCAAAGAGATTTCATGATTGTTTCAAGTCTGATTTCATGGCTAAAATATTGATTTCTTCTCTGATTCACTGAAAACAAAAAAAAAACGTATGGCCAAATAAATAAAAATCCTTCTACTGATCATTATAGTGTCCAATGGTAGGTATTTTAAGTTGTGAAACAAAGGATGCAAAATGAATTTCATCGTTTATTTTAATAAGGTTAAATGATCAATTCTACGATAAAGGTACCAGTCCAGGGTGAAATTAATTTAATATCAAATTGAAAAACACGTGCTTTTATTATGATTCCCTTCGAATCGATCCAAATATGTATATGAGTTAGCCTATGGTAGTATATGAGGTGGCCAAATGTGTTTACCACTGCAATATGGAGGAGGATAATAAATAAAAACTACTTGTGATTTATCAGCTAAGCAAATTTAAAGTATTCCCAAGAATTCGCTAGTTCCTGCTGCCCGTCAATTAAAAAATATGTGCGTTTGTAGTATCTATGATGCAGTTAATTATTGTAACGGTGTTTACTCGGGTCAACCAAACAATAAATTACTAGACTGCAATCAGTTTTAAACGTTGCAGAGAGAGAAATTTTTGGAATTTTTGAACTCAGTCACATCACCCCACAGCTTCACCAACTACACTGGTTTTTTTTCTTTGTGAGGTCTAGGGATCTTGCATCCCTTATGTTACTGCATTCATATGAGTTTATTGAGACCTGTCTCTGTATCACAGCTCACTCCCAAGACCTACGTATGTCATGTAACTCACGACCTGTCTTGGCGGTAGGAGTTTCACCTTCTCGGAGTCCAGTAGTGGTCCTCCAAGGATATGACTTGAGTGCGTCATAATTATAGAGACTGTGGATTGGCGTTTCGTTATTCTCCATACAAAATCTGCATACTGGGGAATCATATAATATAATTTTTGTCATGTATTTCCTCAGTCTGCAGTGCCCTGTTAAGGTCCTGGTAAGGATCCTTATTTGTTTTTTGCAACTACACTGGTTACACTTTCCCGAAAGGGTTGAGTATAAACTCTGTCTACTCATGTGTAAATCAATAAATAATATGGCTCCAGAGTATCTAAAAGACCTATGTATTCCATACGATTTGGTTGATAGACGTTTCACGTTTCGATCAGCTACAAAAACTGCTATCTATATAAATAGTGATCTTACCAGCTAGCAACCAGCACACTTAATTTGGTAAGCAAGCCTTTGCTGTTGCGGGACAAATGGCGTGGAATACTCTTCCTTGAGTAGTTAGAAAAAGTGAGATTTTTTTATTATTTTAATTTAATACTTGTAAAATACCACTTGATGAGTTTTATTTCATTAAACATGGCATGTTTCAAAAACTACAGATGTAGATAAAACTAAAGTTTTACTTTTCACCTGTAGATGAAAACATCTGTTGTTTTCGAAACTAGTCGAATGTTATGAAATAAAACTCATTAAGTGCTATTATACAAGTGTTAAATAAAAAAATAAAAAAATAAATATATATATATATATATATATATATATATATATATATATATATATATATATATATATATATATATATATATATATATATATATATATATATATATATATATATATATATATATATATATATATATATATATATATATATATATATATATATATATATATATATATATATATATATATATATATATATACATATATATATATATATAAGAACATATCATTCCACAAAGTAAATGCCGAATCAATAAATAATAGAAATAGTGAGAGTGAGATCATATTTTGAAAAATAAAATAAAAACGCATTTGTTTTGCAAAATTATTTCCACTGTCTTCTTTTCCCAAATAAAATCACTGTGAAGTGCCCTTGAGGTAGTATTTTACGAAAATAGCCCTTTACAAACTATCCAAATTTATTATTTTTATTTAATCCACAAACTCAGCAGGAAAAGGACATCCTTGTGCCTTGTGGTATATGTTAAACACGGTGTATTAAAAGCACTATGCTTTTGCTGTTGTACGTGATAATAATTAAATTAAATTACTGTATATTATTCTGGTAATTCTATTCACAATTTATTAACAGTCGATGTATTTTCAGTATCCGAGATAGTTGTTGGCACAATGAAGCCATTATTACAATGACAATATTGAAACTATCTAACGAAACCACAGACTGGCACTGCCAACGTTTGGGTCATTGATTTCGTGATTCGAGTTATTTATTATTAAAAAAAAACATTAACATTAAATATTAATAATATCGTAACAAAATGAGTATCAGAATTGGAAAATATCTTATATATTAACAGCTTTACAAAGATTTTTATAAAGATCTCAATATAGATGAAGAAGAATATTGAAGTCTGGGTACTTACAGATCGATGTTAAGATGAAAAAAAAAGTGAAATTAACTCCGAAGTGGAAAAAAAACAGATTTGTGAACAAGTAAATATTTGGACACACTCAAAATATTGTAAATAGAAAACGTACGTCAAAATCTTAATGTATTGCTCAATTTTATATATCGTAGGCGTACAGGAGAATGTGACCAACTACCAAAACGTAAAATGTTCAGGAGGGCCATTTAAGTCAATTTTGCTTGGCAAGAAAATAAACATCAATGTAGTTGGTTATTTTTAACAAGTCAATATATATACCTCCAAGTTTAAAATCACTTTGGGATTTTTTCAGGGCAATATTAAGCTAGTCAAATACGAAATAGTCAATGAATACGTTTTTGTTACAAAATGCACTTGGTCACTTTCTCCTGTATGACTACGATATTTAAAATGAGTACAAAAATGTTTAAATTTTATTACTATTTCTGAGAGCATAAGCGGATCATTATTAAAATGGTATCAAATTGTGGTTGGGTGGGTTTGAGCATAGTAACTCCGACTCAAGAGTCCGTGACACTAACCACGGAACCGCAACCCGACAAAATTTATTTACTTATAAGAATTCATGTACAGAGTTTTTTTTTCATTTAATTTATTTTATATTTTTGTTATTATTATAGTTGTTGTATTGTTTTTTTCCACTATCCCCATCTCTTGTAATATCCCTTATTTATTGTTGTTACAATGTATTTTGTTTATTAGAGCTAGAATTACTTGTTAACAAGTAGAGGCTTAATAATAAAATAAAAATATAGTAAAAATCAAATCTTATACGAATTTACGACTCTTTACGAATTGGAATGTAGAATATGGAAGTCTGGGCATTTACGGGGCTGACGACCGTCATCGGCTGGTTTAAGTGATCATTTTACACGCGTGTAACATTCACCAATTCTACCCATTATTGACAACCACACTACTCAAATTCTTGGAAGTTCTTTATATATGAACCAATTTAGAAACCTTGTTCTTGAATCACTAGAACTTCACTAGAGACATCTATTGGTGAGATGTAAAGAAGCTTTTTATTAAGCAGAAACTCTTATATTAGTATGTGAGGTCCAAATCCTGGATTAAAATCACACACATGAGAAACGCCAGAAAATACCATTTTCATTTTTATTATTTAAGCTTATAATTTGACCAGATAATTTGACTTCCATATTCTTCTTCATCTTTGATGAGATGTCATAAAATAATATGAAAATAACTCCTGTAATTGGAGATAATCCAGATTTTGTGAACGAGTATTTGGACACACTCAAAATGTTGTAAATTAGAATGTAATGTAACTCTTCTGGAATAAAATAGATAAGGTAAGAACTCATCTCTTATTTTATTGCAAAACCTTAATACAGTAAATTGTTTCTGTATCTATTGTATGTAATGTATATATAATCTTATAATTAAAAAAAAAGAATAAAATAAATTATTGTATTAACATGTAAATATTTCGGTTCAACACAGGCCATGCCTAAAGAGCCGTAATACATATAGTAAAAAAAATGTACGTTTGAAATAAAAAAAAAATGTTTCGGGAACATTGTCTTTAAATAAACTAATACGACATTCCGTTGGAAAATATTCGATATAACGTACGATTTCAGAGTAATGTGTAACATGTCCCCGTTAATATCTACTATAATGTACCTACCTACTATAAATATCTTCTTCAATAAAAACGTTTATATTGACGAGGCTAATCCATCATTTTTATTATTTATATCCTTTCAGATTAATGTTTCGATACACATATGACATAAGTAGGAAATATCTTGACATGACAGGTAGAATAAAATAACAAAACGCAGATAAAAATGATCGACGATGTTATCATATACCAATGTCCTAAATGGTTGAAAAAGCGTTTTCCAGATCGTTTTTGAAAAA
Source organism: Brachycentrus maculatus (assembly GCF_059751285.1). NCBI lineage: Eukaryota > Metazoa > Arthropoda > Insecta > Trichoptera > Brachycentridae > Brachycentrus > Brachycentrus maculatus. The sequence continues at coordinate 416,659 of NW_028280876.1, read as the reverse complement.
TTATTTATATGTGTTTCAATTACATTTTCTAAAATTTTTTGACATCTCAACAAAGATGAAGAAGAATATGGAATTCTCGACATTTATTCTTCATCATCCATGTTAAAATTTCTTAAAAATAATGTATAAAATAACGTAACACTCTGTTTGATAATGTCTTAATAAGACAAAATGCGTCACAGATTAATAATAAACAATAATAAAACCCTTATCCGCACCCCAATGGTGCATAAGGCACTGTGTCATATTAACGCAGTGTTATCTCAATCGTTTACACATGAAGGAAAGGTGATCAGCCCTCCGCTTCAGGTACCAGTCCATGGTAATATTGAATAAATATTACAGTGAAAAAATCACTTATATTTATTTTACCCCCCCTGGGAATCGAACCCGGGACCTCCAAAACGGTAGCCGAGCGTACTGACCATTACACTACGGAGGCGGACGTCACAGGTTATCATATATGTAAATAAATGTGGAATTCAATGCAATAACCGTGTTTAATTTAGGATATATTACCCAACAATTCAATATGGAATTCTACCAACTGTCTGCAGTTACAATAAATATGTTGTTTCTGGAATGTTTTTTTTATGAAAACGGTAATCCAAGCTATCTACAATAACATTTTGAGTGTGTCCAAATACTTGTTCACAAATCTGGATTATCTCCAATTATAGGAGTTAATTTTCATAATATTTTTGCCCCGTAAATGCCCAGACTTCCATATTCTTATTCATCTTTGATGAGATGTCACAAAAAAACTATCTACAATACTTATTGACTAGTTTCTATGTAATTTAAATTTGCCGTAATGAAATACAGCATTATCTCTTTTATGTTCAAAATAGAGTAATGAAATAAATAATTTTATTTTTACACAACACAATTTCGCCAGAAATTAAATATTCAAACCTCGATAGGGGATTAAAATAACTTTAGAATTTAATTTGAATATTTTTTTGAAACTTGAATATCCGATTTATTCCCAATACCTTTATATATCGATAAGCTTATGGCCTAGATTCCATTGGATGAATTTGATACAGCAGAATGAAATGAATTTTTTTTTCAAATTCTGATAAGCTTCCACTCATATGTGATTAATTTTGGCTTTTAAAAATAAATACATTGTAATAAAAAAAATGTCAGCCTCCGTAGTGTAATGGTCAGCACGCTCGGCTACCGTTCTGGAGGTCACGGATTCGATTCCCAAGGGGGTAAAATAAATATAAGTGATTTTTTCACTGTAATATTTATTAAATATTACCATGGACTGGTACCTGTAGCGGAGGGCTGATCACCTTTCCTTCATGTGTAAACGATCAAGATAACACTGCATTAATATGAAACAGTGCCCTATGCACCATTGGGGTGCGGATTAGGGTTTTATTTATTCATATAATAATAAAAATAAAATAAAATAAGAGGTGAATAGATAAAAAAAAAACAATTACAATAATTAACTGACTTTAAGGACAGTAAAAATAAATCATTTAATCTACATTAATCTTTCCATTTTTAATTAATGTTTTACTTAGTAAATACCACTATTTACTAAGTATATAAGAAAAGTGGTATTAACTAAGTAAAACATTAATTAAAAATGGATAGATTTTACCACAGTGACTGCCTAATCAATTAATGAAAATACATTAATCTAATCGGCAGGTATATATAAGAAGATGTAAGAATGTGAAAGAGGCGAAGAATGTTTGGGGAAGCGACGTCATGGTTATTTGGTAAGCTATTTTTTTATTGTATTATCTCAATCGTTCAACTTCACCGCCATTTTTCAATTCTAAGAGGGAAAAATTTTCATATCTTATTTTGGAATAATTTAAGATTATTTGATAATTTTTAGATTTTTAGAAAAAAAAACACAATGGAAGATATCGTTTAACTAAAAAGGGTTAATGTCCCAAAAATTTAGATTCAAGGCAATATGATCTCTATACTAAAGCACCTTTGGCCTTATATTCCTACTTTTGAGAGCGTAATAGGATAAATTGGAAGACTACATTATACTATCCAGAGTATGTAATTTTTTGTGACATTCGAAATAAATATGTTATTTATTCTAATAGAGTTGACGGAAGGAAGTATTGAGTATTCCCAAATCAAGTATACAACTCCCGGATCTTTTAAGAGCAAGCTAGAATAATCTTTGTATATAAAAAGGAATGAACGTACTTGTATACTCCAATACTATTCAAACGATAACGATGAAACCTGAGAGAAGCAAGAGTTATTTTTATTATTAAAAATTAAGCACTTGTATTATACCTTTTACTGAGTTTTATTTCAAATTATTTTTTGACATCTCATCACGCTTGAAGAATCATATGGAAGTCTGGGCATTTACGGGGCTGACGACCGTCATAGGCTGGTTTAAGTGATGACTTTACACACGTGTAACATTCACAAATTCTATACATGATTGTTAACATTATTCAAACATTATTCTTGAAGCACTAGAACTTCACTTAAGACATGTATTAGTGAGATGAAAAGAAGCTTTTTACTGAGCAGAAACTCTTATATTAGTATGTGAGGTACGAATCTTGGATTATAATCACATACGTGAGAAACGCCAGAAAATATCGTTTTCATTTTTATAATTTCAGCTTAAATTTGACCAGATAATTTATTTACAACATTTTGAGTGTGTCCAAATACTTGTTCACAAAACCTGGATAATCTCCAAATACATGGGTTATTTCCATATTGTTTGTTGACATCTCATTAAAGATGAAGAAGAGTATAGAAGTCTGGGCATTTATGGGGCTGACGACCATTGGTTGAAAATGTTATAAAAATCCAACTAGAGTAATTTTATTCTTCAAAATATTTATTTTCATTTGAAAAAGGGAAAATATTATACAATATTGACAACGCCACGCTAGTTAAAGGGCGGTTGAATAAATATGGTTGAAAATGTTATTAATATCCAACTAGGTCACTCTATTTTAAAGATAGGGAGTGGATCTGTGGGTGGCTGTGTATATTAAGGGAGGTTTATGCAATATAAAACTATTTGTTTGTATTCAGAAACAAGCGTTTACAGAGCACATTTTTAATTACTAGCCATCCTATTTACCCTGTTCCTGAAGTTTTGTTTGCATGTGAGGGTGAGAGGAAGCAAATGTTTCCTGCATCAGATCCGGGAATATAGTGGGAGCTTTACATAATATATCATAAGGCAATCGAGATGGTATGGGCACATAGGACGTAGAGAACCTGATTATTCTGTAAACCAGGCGATCGCCATGGATCTTCCATAAAAGACATCTAGATGAAGATCAAAAAATTCATGGATACTACAGAAAGATAACATGATTCGAAGGCATGATCTAGGCGAAGTTGTAAATGAAAGAAGGACCTACAATATGAAGATGACGAGAGCTGACTCCAACAGTCTAAAAAGACGATAAATTGAGATGGAGCCAGGAGGAGTGATTATATCAGTACTTTTTTGTACATCTTCTAAAGTTTGTATGATCTCGACAAAAGCTACAATTAATTGACTCGTGTGGTTGACTCAGTAAGTTAAACTTAAGTCAACAAGCCTTGTATTTACGTGATATTATTATTTAAAGAAAAGATAATTTTTGAGAGGATTTTTTTAAATTAAAGAAAAAAATGTAATGCTTTTTTCTGGAGGTAATAAAACAAAATGCTTTGAGTGTAATTTTCAAGAGACAAATTTGATAAGCTGAATATTGATATTTAAATAAATAATACTGGTTTAACTTGTCGGATTTGTATGTTTTATTTCTACAACGTTGCTGATATAAAAGAACTTCACTAATTAATTAAACAGTCACTTTGTAGCAATATACGAGTACATATTTATAAAAAATTAAATCTATCTTGGTAAATACCACTATACAATAATGGTGTTAAACAATTAAAATATAAAATATGTAATCATAAATGCATAGTGAAGGTAGGTAGGTGCAAAATATATCACATTATTGGGCCATGTCTTCTTTGATTGTATGTAAAAAACAAAACATTTTTTTTGTACAATTTTACAAATTAGTATTGTGAAATGTACTTTTGGCATAGGAAAACTCAGTGTGGCCTTTATATGGTAAATTGTAATTTGTGATAATTTGTATGATTAAATATAAATAAAATCTGAATCATAGTGGCTTAAATTCTTTACATCAAGGTTTGGATAAAAGATGAATAAATAAATAAATAAGTTACATTTTGAGATGGTATGTAATTTAGATAATGAAGCATTAGAAATTTATGAAATTTAAAATCAAACACAGATTTTTTGAGTCTACTAAGTTGTATTTTATTAACAAAATCCTACAGGGCAGAAAGTGTTGTTTTTGCATTTTGAATAAAAGGTATTGTTTAATTATTTTTTTAAATATACTAAATATTTTTCAAATAGAGAAAAAACCTTCAGATCGTACCCAAAAGACCTGTTGCACAGTAAAAAGTTCCATAAATGGCTAAATATTTATTTTTAATGCATTGCGTTATATTTTTAAACTCTAAAAACGTTCTCCTGAAAAATCACATTTTTTGATTTATGACGTTCTTGAAAGGAGTGAGCGATATGTGAAATAATAATAATAAAAATAAAAACCCTTATCCGCACTCCAATGGTGCATAGGGCACTGTTTCATATAAACGCAGTGTTATCTTGATCGTTTACACGTGAAGGAAATGTGATCAGCCCTCCGCTTCAGGTACCAGTCCAGGGTAATATTGAATAAATATTAGAGTGAAAAACTCACTTATATTTATTGGACCCCCCCCTGGGAATCGAACCCGGGACCTCCAGAACGGTAACCGAGCGTGCTGACCATTACACTACGGAGGCGGATATGTTAACGAATTATATTAATTTTAATAATTACATAATCAATAATAAATAAACTTTGTTTTTATCTTTGGTGTACTGACGTCTAAAATTTCTCGATTGGGCAGGTGTACCTTGAACAGAAAAATTTTGCGGAACACTGACGTAAGCTATGGTGTTTTTTTTTTTTTTTTTAATTTTGTGAACCAATATAAAAAAAAAACATTAAGAAAAATCTGCGATGTTGAAGATGTTGTGCGATGGGGAAGAGATAGAAGACGTTTCTAGAGAGATCATGTGAGAAGAGCAAGTTCGGATCGAGTGGTGAGGGTGGCATCGGATAGCAGCATAGGCGGGATCAGACCCCCAGGAAGACCACCTAAACGATGAAAGACTGGTAGCTAAAGATAAAGATAGCTGGTCTTCCGCCTCCCAGGAGCGACCCGAGAATGACAGGGCCTAGTCCTAAAAGAAGAAGAAGAAGAAGAAGAAGAAGAAAAAGAAGAAGAAGAAGTAATACATTTTAATGCTCTCTTTGCACAGTTTACGTTTCTGTCTTCCTTTGTCTTATTTTGTAGATTTAACAGTTTCTCGAGAATTCTCTTAGGCTTGTTTGGTTAACGACGAGCGATGAAAAAAGTGAAATAATTTAGTGAAATTGGTGGCAAATATTTGACGATCTCCGAACGTTTGAGATGAGGACAGATAAAACAAAGCAAGGTAAGAAAAAAGGTTTTTAAATAATTGAACAATGTGAACAAGAAAATATCTTAAATATATACTGGATCAGGGATCAGCAAATCGAAACGATATTTCTCACAAGGTATATTATATTATGTATATGTGTCAACTTAGGATGAAGCATCTATCTTTTTTATAAGAAAGAATGTGGATGTTTGTACATACATATATACAATATATATATATATATATATATATATATATATATATATATATATATATATATATATATATATATATATATATATATATATATATATATATATATATATATATATATATATATATATATATATATATATATATATATATATATATATATATATATATATATATATATATATATATATATATATATATATATATATATATATATATATATATATATATATATATATATATATATATATATATATATATATATATATATATATATATATATATATATATATATATATATATATATATATATATATATATATATATATATATATATATATATATATATATATATATATATATATATATATATATATATATATATATATATATATATATATATATATATTCATACACAATTTTTTTTTAATATCTTCTTTTTCTTTTCGCTGTAGGCCTTGTGGCCTGTTTTTATGTGGAATTAGCCTACTTGCATCTTTGCATTTTTTTCTTATGCCACTGTCTTGAATTCCTTTCGTATGTTAAATATTATTTGAAAGATTTAAAAATTTTGCCCATAGGGGCGGCACCTTTACTTTAAAAAAAAAATTGAAGCTTACTCCAATTAAACGGATATTATTTTGCGCAGCGTTCATCAAATATCGAAAAATATCTGTACAAAATAATGGATGAAATCATTTTGACAAGAAATGAAAAATCGTATTGTTTTTCACACGCAAATTGGCATTTGGAGCATAAATCCTTTAACTATGATGTTATAAAAGTCATAATCCATAACATTCATAAAATAGATTTGAGAAATATTTTTGCGTTAAATTCAACAAAAACGCGGACGGATGATTTTCATGTATTTTAACTGTTGAATCGTAAAACATACATATATATATTTTAAAGCTTTTAAAGAACAAGGGTTAAAAAATGATTTTAATGTGAAATATGAGTTAGGAAAGAACGGTTAAACAAATTTGTGAGGCGAATGTAGTTGAAAAAAGAAGCAAAAGAAGACCGAGGAAATCTTGGCACAATCAGGTATGTCAAATACTTGAAAGCGGCCGGGTCAGGAGTCGTAATAATCGGCGGGTATGTATGAGGAGATGCATGAATGTAGAAGAGGCGAAAAATGTTTGCAAAGACAAAGACAAAGGGTGATGTGGTGTTTGATTCATTCTGCCTACACCTGCGGAGAAGCGGCGTGATGGTAGTTAGTTAGTTAGTTACAATTAAAATATTTCACATAATAAATATCACACGTGTTTCAACATTATTTAATGAAAAAATCCCTCTATCTACTCAAAGATAGAAACATTCACCGCGTGCGGTAGTCGCTACAAGGAAACTGATCCTATAATTGTAAATTATTACATATTCTATTTACCTTGAGATATATCAACTATAAAAAAGATCAAACCATATTACTTGTTTGTATATATTATATAACATTTTTCTCAACTGCACGAAGTCGACTATCGTGTCCCTTGGGTTTCGCGTAGATTGAGATGGATATAGTAGTTGACATATTTATTGAGTTGACAAACGGTAAGCTTCAGAAATGAGTTGAGAACACTAGAGGGATAGGTAGGAGTCTAAAGGGACTGCTCGAGTGAACATGAATAAGAAATCAGTTTGATTTTAAGGTTTGCGAAATAATTATTTGAAGGGTTCAAAGCAATCACAGGTAATCTAATACATAAAAGAGCCATGATTCAGTCTAATGAATATATATAATGTTTAAATTGTAAGAAATATATTGAGGCATACGGTTTTGACATATCGCTCACTCCTTTCAAGAACGTCATAAATCAAAATACTTGTTTTTTCAGGAGAACGTTTTTAAAGTTTAAAAATATAATAAAATGTATTAAAAATAAATATCAAGCCACTTATTGAAGTTTTTACTTTGCAACACATCTTTTTAAATAAAACCTGAAGGTTTTTTCTCCATTTGAAAAATATCAAGTATATTTAAAAAAATAATTAAACAATACCTTTTCTTCAAAATGCAAAAACAACACTTTCTACCCTGTAGCGGGTAAATATTAAGTTAAAAATATGCCTCTTTTGCTGGGATATAGTACATTTTCTGGGCATTCCGAAAACATGCACAACTGAAAATTGACGATTTTTGATTTATGACGTTCTTGAAAGGAGTGAGCGATGTGGAAGCTGTATTGACCTTATGGACCGAATATAGAATATATTCTTAAAAGTAGAATATTTAATAATTGATTTTGATTATTCCATTCTTTTAAAATAAGAAGTAGGGAATATAATGTCAATGTTCAACTTAAATCAAAGCTGGTCGCTGAGGGAGAAAAATATATTTTTATGTGATGTGTTATCTCTTTTTTGTATTTCAATCATAAGTGGAACTGTGTATCCTTTTTTGCTTTAAAGAGTTTGCAAACGATCGAATTCTTAAATTAATCAAAATTAATTATGTCAGTAGTGTTCTTCATATTTAAACAATTTATGGTGAAAGATACTGTTTTTTTGAAAAACAGTCGAATAATATTTTTAATTGATGTATTACTATATTTCCGACCTCTGTTTTAGATTTCTGATCCATAAAACACATTCCCAGGTAAGTCTAGTAATTAATATGTGAAAATAATATCCCAGTTATAAATTAAAACGTAAACCAGTTGTTTTTATCAAAAGAGAGCTTTTTTCCTTCATTATTTAAGGATATTCTAATATGTATATATATATATATATATATATATATATATATATATATATATATATAAATAAATATACATATATATATATATATATATATATATATATATATATATATATATATATATATATATATATATATATAAATATATATATATAAATATATATATATATACATATATATACATAAAGGAAAAATTTATATGTAGTCCGAGTTCACGACACTCAAATGACGTTCTTTGTTAAGAAATCTGTATTTTTTATATATATATATATATATATATATATATATATATATATATATATATATATATATATATATATATATATTTATAAATAAATATACATATATATATATATACATATATATATATATATATATATATGTATATATATATATATATATATATATATATATATATATATATATATATATATATATATATATATATATATAAATATATATATATATAAATATATATATATATATATATATATACATATATATACATAAAGGAAAAATTTATATGTAGTCCGAGTTCACGACACTCAAATGACGTTCTTTGTTAAGAAATCTGTATTTTTTTCAGGATTCGAACCCTGAACGTCATTCACAGTAGCCAAATGCACGATAATCGTTTTATTTATTGATTCGGCATTTACTACATGAAATGAAATATTATACACGGTTCAATGAGTGATTTTATACAAGTGTTTAATCGAGATAATTAAAGTACGGAGACCAACCAAATTATTTTCGTATTTGATTGTTATTTTCACTTAGTATTCTGTGACTGCTTGGAAGTCTAATTTATTTATTTTTAGTAGAATCTTCAATTACGAATTATCATCCCTTCCTTCATTTATCTTTCACCCTCACTCAAAGGGATATTCTGCGAACAATCAACCCTAATGGACGAATTACGTGATGGGAAAAGGAGAAATAATAATATTGTTTCTCTATATTATTTGTAGAGTTGCCTTTGCTTAAATTTTAAATACTTCCTTAAATCCGATAGAGATTAATGAGGTTTCGCGAGAAACATAAAAAAACTGATAGCTAACTTAGAAAAGCTTTTAGTTTTGTTTGAAATATTTTTAGCTTGATTAGATAATAATTTCAGTAAAATACGGTTGACAGCTTTTAAAATAAATGTAGAAGAAGGGTTAAATTAGTATGTCATGAAATGTGAATGTTGAAGAAACATGTTACAACCAACCAACAATTAGAAACTAAAATCCGGTTATATACAGTATGGTAATGGAAAACATATGTATTAAGGCGTGCAAGGTTCATGAATATTTATAATATTTTTATGGGCTCTTTGAATTGTATTAGCTATTAAAGAAATAACAAAAAATCTTTATATCGATAAAATTAATTTAATAAATTTTAAAAATTATTTAACAACTGGTTCATTTACTGAATGGCATTATTCTAACTTGCAGTCATGTTAATAAAAAAAATTAGTAAAATAAACAACCTCTTTTTTTATCAATTAATAATTAACAAAAATCATATAAAGTGTACAAATTTTGGTTAAGTTTTTATTTTATTTATTTCATTATTCCACAAATAGATAACTGCTCAACAATATAATTTTTGACAAATGAAGGAAATTTAAATAAAATAGAAATTATTCAAAACAAAGCAATGAGAATAGTTCTTAAGAATAAAATATATAATTTTGTAGAAAAAATTAGACAAAAATTAAATTGGTTATCTAGCTTAAATTTAATCTTAATCTTTGAACATTTTTTAATGATAAATCACTTAAATATTTTCAGGATAAAATAGTTTTAAACAAAATTTGTCATGAATATATTACCAGAAAAAAGGATAAAATAAGACAGCTATTGTTGAAAAAACTTAGTCGCAAAATTGTTTAATGTATAAGGGTGTAAAAATGTATGATGAGATGCCTGAATGTATGAAGAATGAAGAGTCTGAAAGAGTCTGAAAGAATTTAAAATTATTTTTTGTTTACTATAAAGAGGTTTGAATATATATACCTACCATATAAAGATGATGTTTATTACATAAGTGTAAATAAAAGTTAATATAATAATAAATAGTTGTAATATAAGCTTACTTCAGAAAAAAATGTTTTAAACGCGTAAAAGGTGTTTCAACTATTGAAAAGTGCCAAATCTACCCTTAGTTGTTGCTACTCTGTCTAACTCCACGGAAAATACAATGAAATTTATTGTTGCGTATGAAACAGTTCGTATGGAGATCAGATCGCTGGGGGTTTTGTTCGATCCGTTATTCGAAGGTTCCATTAGCCGGATTCTCTGATTGTCAATATCTTGATATATGTCGTTTGTCAGAAGGGAATTCCCTAAGAACGTTGCAAAAGGAAAAGCATTGTGATATTAGAAAAAGGCTTCGCCGGAAAAAAATCAAATAAGGGACATTGCGAATGCTGAGTAATTTTTGAACGATGGAAAATAAGCTGCCCCGTAAGTTATCGAAGAACTGTCGTTGCGAAAAGAAAATATCATTTTATGAAAACAATAGAATTTGAAGGTGTCTCAACACTATTCGAAAGTCTGGGCGTTTACAGGGCTTACGACCGTCATATGCTGGTTTAAGTTAATTTATTCAAAGATTCAAACCTTATTCGAAATAAAAGCTTTCCCTATTCCAACAAATTTGTCATTATATACGTAATCATGAGTAGTAAATAATCATTATGCTTTTGGTACATTATCAGGTCCCAAAAGTTTGAAACCAATATACATATGTGTAAAAAAAGGTTTTTTTATGGGTAGTTTAATTCTCAGAAAAACTCCACTCGTTTTATTCCTATCCGTTCTGTTAAATTTTTCAGACAAAACATCTGCTATCTTTCAATTTCTTATTAAATAAAAAAATAACACGTAAAATATCATTTCAGGAAGAAAATGTAAGAGAGTAAATAATTTACCTTTTTTAATTAAAGTTTTACTTTGTAAATACCACTTTTTCTTAAAATCTACTGCGACACGTGTTTCGATGCATTCCGCATCATTTTCAAATACCGTATGTGAAGCTTATTCCATATTTTAGAGTTAGGAGAAATAAGAAACAGCTCCTACTCCTTCTTCAACCTTCAACGTCCTAAGGACCCAACTCTAAAATTTGGAATTAGCTTCACATACGGTATTTGAAAATGATGCGGCATGCATCGAAACACATGTCACAGTAGATTTTAAGAAATAGTGGTATTAACTTAGTAAAACTATGAGTAAAAAAGTAAAGATTTTACTTTTTATTTATTGTTTAGGCATTAACATTGTGGTAAGACATGTTACAATGATTAAAGAATACACTTGTTTTTTACCACTTGAGTTTTATTATAGTCTATAATAAAATTAAAGTGGTAAAAAACAAGTGTTTTCTTTAATCATTATAAATCCCTGTACATTAAAACAAAGGAGATTTTTCTAAAGCAACTTATAAGTATAAAAAAACAAATCTTGTTCATGCCACTCAATTATGTTTTAATATTAGGCACATCCCTAATACTTCAATACTTTTACTTTAGTTCAGCTTGCTTTCGTAAACATTGGTCGCAATTTATGACTGGCGTCAACAAGATCAAACGCGATAATTTTGTAAAATAAAGGTAAAGAAGGCCACCGCTACACTGTGACAAGACAATAGCGTGAATGGAAGAAAATTTATCGAGAAATAAAAGCTGCGTTGTAATTTTTAGTACAAATATTTCCCTATAGAGGTAGAATATTCTATAACTTTCCGTGAAGCGAGCACTTGAAGCGAGGTTATAAAATATAAATATGGAAGAGAGTGTGATTGATAGCTTTTATGATAATATTTAAAATATTCATGTATACTTTTCAAAGGTAATGATAAAAAAACAACATTATATTAGCTAATAAAAAGAACCTCTTTTTCAGTCAGTAAGAAAATATTCTCCCTTATTTTTGTAAGCCCAATTATAAATACACTTTTACTTTATGTTACACTTGGTTTTGTCCGCCTCCGTAGCGTAATGGTCAGCACGCTCGCCTACCATACCAATGGTCCCGGGTTCGATTCCCAGAGGGGGGGTCAAATAAATATAAGTGATTTTTTTTACTCAAATATTTATTCAATATTATCTCGGACTGGTACCTGAAGCGGAGGGCTGATCACTTTTCTTTCATGTATTAACGAGAAGATAACACTGCGTTTATATGATGCAGTGCCCTATGCAGTATCAGTTGTGGATGAGGGTTTTTTTAGAATGCTTGGTAAACACCATTATTTTTTGAAATCTTAAAATTTTTTGCGACAAATTTTTCGATGCATTCCGCATCATTTTCAAATACCGTAATACGTAAAATTTTTAGATTGTAACAAAAAGTGGTATTTTCCAAGTAAAATTATAATTAAAAATGAATAGATATTACCAAAAAGAGACTGCCAAATCTATTAATGAAGTTATTTTATTTCATTAGTATTTTTTTTTGGATTTTTTAAATACTCAAATAAATGAAAAAAAAAACAAACCTTTTTATGGAAATTACAGTTATGGTCATTTTGCTTTCAGAGTATTTTTTGAAAACAAGTAAGATTATTTCAGTAAACCTTTTTCAAATTGAATACAAAAATTTGATTAATTTAATTTAATTTCAGTACAGTAAAATGGATAACACTTTTTAACGCAACTGTACGCAAAATATTATTTTATGCATGATTATTATTTGCTGTTTCAGTGAGTGATTATCCAAATACAAACATCGGCATCGCTTTGAATAACGACGTCATTCATATCAGCTTTGTGCGCACTTGATAAATATTAATTTTATTTAGCAGAATATACAGTAATGGCTAAAAAGTAAATAGATCATAAAATACGTCAATTCTCTTTGAGTATTTCCTGATGGATTGATGAGTACGTATAAGTACGTACTAAGAGGCTTAAAAAATATGGCATTATTTAGACATTAATGATTGATTTGGCATTAACTTTGTGGAATAACATGATTTAAATACAAAAAATATGTAACATTTGTAAAATACCACTTTGTATTTATTAATGTAGGTACGACTTATTTTAACAACTACACATGTTTTCATTTAAATTTTGTATTATTTAATTATGAACACAGGGTGGGGCAATAGGTATGGACGGCTTAAAAAGTGTTATCATAGATAAATAAATTTAATCACAGAAGTACATAACCATCTTCATAACACATTTGATACAACTTCTATATTAATTATATTATTTTTTGACATCTCATCAAAGATGAAGAAGAATATGGAAGTCTGGGCATTTACGGGGCTTACGACCGTCATAGGCTGGTTTAAGTGATCACTTTACACACGTGTAACATTCACCAATTCTACCCATTATTGACAACCACACTTCTCAAATTCTTGGAAGTTCTATATTTATGAACCAATTTAGAAACCTTGTTCATGAATCACTAAAACCTCACTAGAGACATCTATTGGTGAGATGTAAAGAAGCTTTTTATTAAGCAGAAACTCTTATATTAGCATGTATTTGGACACACTTAAAATGTTGTCTATATTAATTAATAATAATAAAGAGGAATATGTCTTTAAAATGGCCAAATATTCTGTGTGACTCGTTACAGCATCTTCTGGTTTATCACTCATGTTTTTTGAGCGATGTTGGATTTTAAACTTAGTATCGATAATAATACTCTAAAAACATATTGTGACATCTATATTTATGTGTGAGTGATATTAAAACATACGTGATACAAAGCGAATTCGACCGATATATCAAGTACAATAATTTATAATAAAGCTTCTAAGTATCATCTTTTTTTTCTTTCAAAACACACATGATTTGTTTTCTTTTCGCTAACAAATATATGTTTAATCGATTTACCCTTATCAGTTGTCTCACCAGGAATGAAACTTGACATGCCAATCATGTTAACTCCTTTGTACACAAAATAACTTTTAAAATATATTTTTTAAATACATCAATTTGAGATGAAATTTACACACACACACACTTATACATATATATATATATATATATATATATATATATATATATATATATATATATATATATATATATATATATATATATATATATATATATATATATATATATATATATATATATATATATATATATATATATATATAAATATATATATATATATATATATATATATATATATATATATATATATATATATATATATATATATATATGTATATATATATATATATATATATATATATATATATATATATATATATATATATATATATATATTTCATCTCAAATTGATACACCTAAAAAACAAATTATTGAAGCTATTATGTGTACAAAGGAGTTAAAGTTGATGATTGGTATGTATATTTATATATTTAATAAAAAATATGGAGTTGGAGCATTCCTGGGCTTACGACTTGGTAATGGTCTGGCTTTTGTTATCACTTGTTAAACTCTTGTGTAATGTGCACCATTCTATCCGTTATTGAAAATCCACATTGCTTTTGTTTTTGAAAGACGTTTTCTTTAGATGCAATAAAAAAATCCTTTTAAATGCTTACTGTAATTTTGATGGAAATTTCACAAAATTTATAATGTTGGAAAAAGCTTTAGTATTCTTCAATTAAAATAAAGTTTTGATGCTAAGAAAAAAATAATAATGCTTTAAATAATAATAAATAAGTTTAAGTTAAATAATAAAGCTGTAATTTCAATGGTGCATCTGAAAATTTAAAAGCTTTCTCCAATTGAAACTATGTTTAAATGCCAAAAAATATATAAATTCATGAAAAAGTCTAAGTGAGAAAATCCGACAAAATGATGACGAGATGATAAACATTTTGAGATTCCAACAAGTCGGTTCTTTGTTGGATACCCTTGCGTAATATGAAGTGTAATACAAAGAATAAAACATTTCTGGTTTACGGTACTTTTGAAACACTTGGTGATTCAAATAAATTCAAAATATAAAAGTGGTAAAATTAAAACGTGGCAGATTCACAAATTGTGGAAAGAAGAGTAAAACCCCGCGGCAATTTGTTAAGTTTGGATATTCTCAGAGCTTCAGCTTCAGCCTTCTGTAAAACGAATATAAAATTCATTTTCCAGTCCCCTCGAAATTCAGGACACTCTTATTTTATAAATAAAAAGAAAATTTCGCGCGAAAAGTTCGATTTTTCCGCGTAAAGTTTCGAATTGACGGGATTGATAAAAGTTCAAGCGTAAATTTGCAACCGTGCCCGGGTGACAATTTTTCGTTAAAAAAATATGTAGGTATCAGTTGTTTTTTAATGAAAACTCTGAAAATATTCCTTATCCATTAAAACGCAAGAATTCTTCAGGCTTTTTTGGTATCGTGATAAGAATTCGGCTTATCTTTCTGAACATGGTTTATCACTTTTCATTTTTTAGTCTCGTGTTTTGTAGTTAACAGTTGTTTTTAAATGAATATTCTGAAAATATTCATTATCCATTCTTCAGGCTTTTTGGTATCGTGCTAAATATTCGGTTTATATTTTTGAACATGGTTTATCAATTTTTTGTTCACATATTAATGTGCATTACAATAAAGTGACTGCCGAAACAATGAATGAAATGATTTCTCTATTTTGTAATTACATCATTTTAAAAGCATTGGTAATTTTGTGGTACTAGTCTTACCATTCATCGTTTACATTGTGTAATACTACTTAAAAACACTGCCTCATGACTACCCGATGATGGAATATTTATTCCGAAGCCGGTAGTCATGAAAAAGTGTTGTTATTAAAGAAAACACTTGATTTTTTTACCGCTTGAGTTTTTTATGTATTTTATGACAAATAAACTCAAGTGGTTTTCTTTAATAATTTCATCATGTCTTACCACGAAGTAAATGACGAAACTATAAATAAAATAAGTAGTGTTATTAAGTGGTATTACACAAATCGTACGATGAATACTGTCTCTGAAAATAAGATTTCTTTCTAAATATGGTATTCAAAATATATAAATCGCGTTGTTTTAGACAAATAAATAAAATATAATTTAATCCACAAGAAAAAAAGTTTTGAGAAGGAGACTGTGCATGATTTCGATGTATTTTCTAGACTTCAATTGAGTGATATGATTTGCTACATTTCCAAAATGAAATATTTAGAGATTTATTATACTGCAATTTTTCGTATGAAGAAAGTGTTACAATTGATTTTTTTACCTAAATAAAAGATAAAATACACTAAAAATTACTAACTGATTATCACGCCGCTTCGCCGCAGGGCTAGGCAGAGAGAATAGAACGCCACACCAATCTGTCTTTGCAAACTTCTCGTACATACCCGTCGATTATTTTGACTTCTAACCAGACAGCTTTCAAGTCTTCAAAATATTCATTCAAACCCTTATCCGCACCCCAATGGTGCATAGGGCACTGCATCATATAAACGCAGTGTTATCTTGATCGTTAACACATGAAGGAAAGGTGATCAGCCCTCCGCTTCAGGTACCAGTTCAGGGTAATATTGAATAAATATTAGAGTGAAAAAATCACTTATATTTATTTGACCCTCCCCTGGGAATCGAACCCGGGACCTCCAGAATGGTAGCCGAGCATGCTGACCATTACACTACAGAGGCGGACATTGACTCAAAATATTGACTGTCAAATAAAGGTGAAAATTAGCCACAAGCCGAATTATTATATTTTCACAGCTGAGGGATATAAATTCGAAATAAATATATACGAAATATAGATTCATGACCTACGTTTTCATTTTTCCAATTAATTTTTGTTCAAGAGGTATCTTCCAAGTTGTCAGATTGGTAATACTATATCGGAATATAATTGAATTTATGTAATACGCATATACTGGTAATCTGCTCTAAGACTGTAGAATATAATTCCATTGTTAATATTAAAGGAATATAATTCTTATAATAAATCCTTGTAATATAAAGTTTTGTTTGTTGATCAAAGGACAAACATAAATTATTGATAAAGGTAAATCGTATTGAAGAGTAAATGGAGAATATTTTTTCCTTTCAGGCAAATTCAGATCTAAGAGCATTATCAGTCTTCTTACAGTGCCGTTTTACGCTGATGGTTAAAAAATATTTGACATCTCAACAAAAATTAAGAAGAATATGGAAGTCTGGGCGTTTACAGGGCTTACACCGTTACAGGTTGGTTTGATTGATCACTTTACACACGTATTACGAGTACATTCACAAATTCTAAACATGATCATAACCACACTACTCAAATTTTTGGAACTTCTATATATTATATAACACACGAAATATTGTGTTTGAATCACTAGAAATTTACTAGAGACACCTATTGCTGTGATGAAGGAGTCACAACTTTAATGAATACTATATTGATGTATTATTTCGAGAAATAAAAATGATTTGTGTTTTGATCCACTCACATTTTTATTAACCAACTAGTTTCGGCAGCAACCTGTTGCCTTCTTCAGGGTTTAATTTATGACTTTTAATTTATGACAGTCATAAATTAAACCCTGAAGAGGGCAACAGGTTGTTGCCGAAACTAGTTGGTTATTAAAAATGTGAGTGGATCAAAACACAAAGTATTTTTATTTCTCGAAATAATATATGATCCACAAAGTTAATGCTTTCAATATTCATAAGACTATGTAAATGAATTACTTTTTAAATCAAACACAGATTTTTTGAGTGTACTAAGTTGTATGTTTTTATGTGTTTTTTTTATTTATCAAAATACAACTTAGTTGACTCAAAAAAACTGTTTGATTTAAAAATCAATTCATTAATTAGAATGGAGTTCTACAAATCAAACGCCAATTCAACAAACTAATGAATACTGCTTTTGATTAAGATAATTAAAAATATTAAAACTACGATATAAGAAAGGAATGTAAGGCTGAACGAGGAATAATTGAAAAGATTAGAAAGAGCTCTTTGCGGTGGTATGGATATGTGGAGCGAATGGATAGCGAGAGAATGACTAAGAAAATATATGTGGCGAATGTGAGAGGGAAAACAGAACGTGGACGACCGAAAAAGACTTGGCACGATCAGATTAATCAAAACCTAAAATCTGGCGGTGTCAAAAGTCTGCGTAATCGGAGGGCATGTATGACTAGATGTATGGATGTGAAGGAGGCTAGGAGTGTATGTCAGGACAGAAGAGTGTGGCGTTCCATCCTCTCTGCCTACCCCTGCGGGGAAACGGCGTGATGGTAGTAGTAGTAATAGTAGTAAAAATATTAAAATATTAAGAATATATACAAAGTGTCTGCCGAATCAATTAATGAAATTTATTTCAGAAACGAAATTTTGGAGAGGAATTGCATAATTTTATTGTTATCACGTTATATTAAAAATCGATATCGTTTACGTAAATTGGCATCCGTAATGAAGGCTTTATTACCGTGTCTTTGCGTTTACTGTCGGAATGTATCTGACATTTCCATCAGGCTTATGAAAATGGACAACGAGAAATACAAATCCTTTCGGGTAAAAACAAAGCTTTACAGATGTAGTATTACACATCTGAAAATTAACGTTACCTCGGTGTATAACCAGGAACACCCCGTAATGTCCACGATCAATTTTATTAATATATTTCCAACATTTTGATCGCGCCCATATACTTATTAAATAAAACTGGATTATCTCTAATCAGGTGTTTTTTGTATTTTTAACATTATTTTTAATTTATGTATTAATTTTAAATCAAACACAGATTTTTTGAGTCTACTAAATTGTATTTTACTAACAAAAACACATAAAAAATTATACTGTGACAATTGTTTCGCCCTGTCTTTGATAATGCCCTAACAAGGCGAAACAATTGTCACAGTATAATTTTTTATGTGTTTTTGTTAGTAAAATATAACTTAGTAGACTCAAAAAATCTGTGTTTGATTTAAAATTAATAAATTAAAATTAATTAATAATAAATTAAAATTAATTAATACATAAATTAAAATGGAGTTCTATAAATTAAACGCCAAATCAATAAATAATAATTTTTAATATCTAAACAAAGATGGAGAAGAATATAAAAGTCTGGGCATTTATATATTATTTTAATTTTATACTTGGTAGAATTGGTGAACGCTACATGTATGTAAAGTGTTCACTTAAACCAACCTATGACGGTCGCAAGCCCCGTAAATGCCCAGACTTTCATATTCTTCTTCATCTATGTTGAGATCATAAAAAACCATTAATATAAGTTGTAGGAAATGAAAATTATGTAAAAGCGAAAATTGTTGTTGCAATATAAAAATTGTAAAAATGAGTACCGTGTGATACGGAAATGATCATTGAAACACGTGTCACAATTGATTTGAAGAAAAAAATGGTGGTATTTAGAATGATTATTTGAACAGTATAAGGGGAGGATACAATGAATAAAAATCAGAGTATTCGTTTAATTTAGTATGAAGGTTAATTATTAAGGGCAAAAGTAAATACGTGCATTTATTTATTTATATTATTTAAATTTGATGTCCGCCTCCGTGGTGTAATGGTCAGCATGTTTAGCTACCGTGCTGGAGGTCCCGGGTTCGATTCCCAAGGGGGGGAGGTGAAAATAAATATTAGTTATTTAACACTGCAATATTTATTTGATATTACCCTGGACTGGTTCCTGAAGCGCAAGAGTGATCGCCTTGCCTTCATGTAAGCAATGATCAAGATAACACTGCGTCAATTTGATGCAGTGCCCTATGCATCATTAGGTGCGGATAAGGGTTACAAAAAAAATTAAATTTGAAAATCAATGTACGTATAACATGTTACATACACTTAATTTAAGGAAAAGAAATTTCTCATTTAGTACAATGTACGCATGTATAAAATTTGTAGATTGTAAACAAAGAAGTTGGTGTAGTTAATGTAGTCAGCCGTATTTTGTTCACAATTTTTTTAAAAAAATAAATTCTTTCCGAATCTTCAGCAAATAATGGTAGGTGTCATGTTTGGTCAGTACTTCTATACGGAGATGAATCATGGACTCTCAAGATGAGCACTATGAACTGAGTAGAGGCATTCGACATGTGGCTCACTCCTTTCAAGAACGTCATAAATCAAAAATCGACAATTTTTAGTTGTGCGTGTTTTCAGAATGTCCAGAAAATGTACTATATCCCAGCAAAAGCGGCATATTTTTAACTTAATATTTACCCGCTACAGGGCAGAAAGTGTTGTTTTGGGTTTTGAAGAAAAGGTATTGTTTAATAATTTTTTTAATAATACCAAATATTTTTCAAATGGAGAAAAAACCTTCAGGTTTTACCTCAAAAGATCTGTTGCACAGTAAAAAGTTTAATAAGTGGCTTGATATTTATTTTTAATACATTGCATTATATTTTTAAACTTTAAAATCGTTCTCCTGAAAAATCAAGTATTTTGATTTATGACGTTCTTGAAAGGAGTGAGCGATGTGTCTACATCGTAGAATGCTACGCATGCCACGGACCGATATGAACAGCAACGCAAATGTGCTCCAAATAAGAGAAGAAAGACAGTTTTTTTAAGCTAATATCAAGGTTCGGGAGGTGTCTTATCTAAGGTTTGCTAAGAAGAGAAAAGTACTAGCTATTGCATCAACGAGTGTGGGCAGAAGACAGATCTCCTGGCTTCGGAATATACGAGATTGGACGCGGATCAGGACTGTTGAGATGCTGTTAAGAGCTGCCCAAGTCAAGGACAATTACTCTCAAGTGATAGTCGACATCAGAGGTATCTGGTATGATACGCATACACAAGAAGAATAATGTTTATGTCAACAAAAAAAAAAATACTAAAATTTGAGCAGACCTAAACATCAAAAAAATAAATAAAAGAAGAATGTCGTTTTGCTAATACATGTACGCTGGACATTGTGTTTAAATGGCGCCTCTGATCTTACTTGTTTAATAAATATGCATCACAGACTGCATGCAATAATATTTATTCAAGTGTTATAAATTTTTAAATGACAAATATAATATTATTTAATATTAAACATAATATTTATTTGATCAAATGTTAAAAATGACGTATTTCATTACATTACGGCATCGAAACGAATACTACGAAACAAACTTTAAAAAGAAGATTAATTATATAATAAAAAAGAAATTAAGATTTTTTTTTATATTAAAACTCTTATCCGCACCCGATGGTACATAGGTCACTGCCTCATATAAACGCAATGTTATCTTGAGCGTTTACACATGAAAGAAAGGTGATCAACCCGCCGCTTCAGGTACCAGTCCAGGGTAATATTGCATAAATATTAGAGTAAAAAAATCAGTTCAATTCATTTGACCCCCTCCCTGGGAATCGAACCCGGGACCTCCAGTACAGTAGCCAAGCAAGCTGACCATACGGAGGTGGAGATACATGTATAAACATATATACCTGCAATATTTTTTTACAAAAACATTATTTTTACTCCTGTAATATTTTTTAAATGTAAATCATGAATTAAAAAAAGTCCACCTTGAAGCACAAGAGCTCAGTCTCCTTTTTGAAGAGGCTAAGCGTAACTTTAATTGTAAGATTGTATTTAGTAGAAATGTATAAAAATCGTTTTAATTTGTACAAAAAAATGTATTTTAATTTTAATTTATTTTTTATTTAATTATTTTTATTTTTATTTATTTATTTATTTCATAAATGCTACCATTTTTTTACCAAATGTATTTCGGCTCTATAGGGATGGCCTGTGTTGAGCCGAAATACATGTTGATACATTTTTTTAATTTTTATTATTATTAAATATATTCAATAAATAATAAAAAAAAACATCAAAAGTAAGGTTAAGTTTGATTGAGTTAGATATTGCATAGAGTAAGTATAGTAAAATACATATATGGTACACATTAAAAGTTAAGAAAGACGTAAGGAATGGGATTTACCGAAGATGTTTAATGCAGGAGGAGAGAAAGTTTTATGTTAGCTAAAGACCTTTTCCAAGTGCTGAAGTGTTTGTTCTTCTTCTGAGAAATCTCATAGATAGTTTTGTTAACTTCACTTTTATATAGAATATCTTTCTCCTCTCTCTTCTAACTTCGTAGTTTCATATATTTACTCAGTTAAACAAATCGATGTGCCAGACATTGAACAGATGTTTATGTAATACAATGTTATTTAACATAAAGAGCAAATGACCTAAGAAAAACATTAAAAACCACAAAATGATTATTTTATTTACATAAAATCCCCAATAAATCGACGTGCCCTACGTAAAATGACTACATTTTTGTCAATTTTGAGATATTTGGTGTACGTTATTAACAGACCGCTATCTACAAATAAAAATTAACAAAAAAATAAAATAAATTACGCCTAATTTTCAGGCGTATAACACGCTATCTATATCGAATTTTCGAAATGAACTGAACTCCTAAAACGCTAACTACTTGATTTTGACAAAGCATATAGTTTTAAAACGATTTAATACAATATTTTATCGTGTTTTTCAATGTAAAATACTAGTTTAGAATTTCAGATAAAACCGTTAATTAATAAATAAAAATACGTTGAAAAAATCTTCTAAGCTCTCTCCTGTAAAGTAACAGATTTGCAGATAGAGTACTTTACGTAGGGGTCGTCGAGATATTTGATCTCTACAAAACTTTTGCAAGTATCTACAACATTGTTTTGAAAATATGCATCCTTTGCCCTCCTTATTATCATCTTTTGTAATTATGTTTTTTTAATGTCAATTTGAAATTTATGTTTTCTTAAATGTTCAAGTACTGTCTACTCTCTAATTGGAAACAGCGATATATAAGGTATCAAACGTTTTGATCAATATCACTAGTCTGTTTTTGGTTGGTTGGAAGATATTCCTTTTTAGCAATAATCCCACTAACGTACTTATTTCTTTTATGTACATGAAATTTAAATAAATAAATTGTTAAAAAGGCAGATTGTTTCATGAAATTTAATGTATTTTCTAAACTAAATAAAGAACTATGCTTATTTTATTAACAAAATAATGAAATACTTTAAAACAGTCAATTCAAATTCATTTTATCATATATTTTACAGAATTATAGTTTTTAGCCCCTGCCATGTGTTGTTTACAACATTTCCTGGGTTTCTAGAATAGTAACCAAGCATTATGATCATTAAACTATGGAGGCGGACAAAGTTTGACATGGTAAATATTTAAAAATAAACGGTGTTTGTTACTTGAAAAATAATAAAAAATAAGCTTAAATTAATCCTGTAAACAAGAGATCAAGATAATATTAAATTTTACCGAATGAACGTTGAACAAGGCTTTGATATTTCTTAATTTGTCGATTAATTCCGTCATATTTCAACGAACCGGGGTGATACATGACGAAAAACTGGGCGCCGGAAAAACAATTTGTCATACGCGAACGGGTCACTTTTGTCCGTTAAAAATGACCATGAATTTGTGTAAACATTCCGTAATTTATTTCGGGGTTAGGCAACAAAAAAGTTCAATCAATATCAAGGGATTAATTTGCGAAGGGAGGCAATCCTTTGACGGGACAACTCGCCCAATTTATTTCGGATTATCGTTCGAGAGGATTTTACAATCGTATTTCTGCGACGTTTTAATCGTTTTTTATTCCCGATAATAACGAGACACCTCGATTAAAAACATTCGACAATTTGTACATATTTTAAATATTTAAAAAAATATTTTTTACATTATTTATTGACATTGTAACAAAGATGATGTAGAATATGAAGGTTTGGGTGTTATTTAATTTATTAATTAAATTTGTTTGGGAATTACACAGCTTGTACGTAAAAAAACAAAAAAAACTAGATTGACAATTATAAAAGCCAATTAAATATTAACTCATATCGCTCACTCCTTTCAAGAACGTCATAAAAAAAACTTGATTTTTCAGAAGAACGTTTTTAAAGTTTAAAAATATAACACAATGTTTCAGAAATAAATATCAAGTCACTTATTGAACTTTTTACTGTGCGACAGATCTTTTTAGGTAAAACCTGAAGGTTTTTTTTCCGTTTGAAAAATATTTAGTTTGTTTAAAAAAATAATTAAACAAAACCTTTTCTTTAAAATGCAAACATAACATTTTCTGCCCTGTGGCGGGTAAATATCAAGTTAATAATATGCCTCTTTTGCTGGGATATAGTACATTTTCTGGACATTCCGAAAACATGCACAACTGAAAATTGACGATTTTTGATTTATGACGTTCTTGAAAGGAGTGAGCGATATATGTTATGAAAACTTTTGTATATAAACAGAGAAAAAAAGAGAGAAGAGAGGGTGTGTGTGTGTGAGGGTGTGTTTGTGTGTGTATGTTAGTAAAAGTGTAAGGGTATGAATGGTATGCAGAGGAATTAATACGAGAGATTAACAGGGCTTACGACCGTTATAGGCTTGGTTAAGTGATCACTTTAAACCCGTGTTACATTCACCCATAATTGACAAACATTTTATGTAAAATTTTTTCTTATTTTTACATTTAAATATTTTTCTACATTTTTTTCACTATAATATAAATACGAATAAAAAAACAAAAATAATATTAATACAAAAAAAGATCTTACAAAAGCAAGGCCTGTGTGTGGGTATACATAATATTTTATGTTATTGTAAAGGGCACTGCCAAGAATACAGTAGATATTATCAGATATAAAATTAGATTGAAAGTGCTTTTATAAACTACAAATATTTGATTTTAACAGAAAAAAAAATTAAAAACATAAAAATGAAAAAATTCAGCAAATATGTACCATATGAGTTATACGTTTAAAAGAAAAAGGAACTTAGATATCGCTCACTCCTTTCAAGAACGTCATAAACCAATAAACTTCATTTTTCTTCTTCGTTCTTGAAAGAGTGAGCGATATGTTTTTTCAATGAATATTTTAAGCAAAATTTTAAAAAGAAACAAATCTTGAATTTTACCATACTTATAACATTTTTGAAACTTCTAGATATATTGATGAAACTCTGAACACAATATGCTCGAGTATACAATAGCCATCTATGGTGGAACGAGGATATTTTTATTTTTTATTACAAGTTTGAACAAAATTTGAGTAGTGTGGTTGTCAATCATGGGTTGAATGGTAGATGTTACACGTGTGTAAAGTGATGACTTAACCAGCCTATGGTAGTTTGTTAGCCCTGCAAATACCTAAACTTCCACATTCTTCTTCATCTATGTTGAGATGACTTAAAACAATGTGAAATTCAATCATAATTGGAGACAATCCAGATTTGTGAAAAAGTATTTGGACACACTCAAAATGTTTGATCATCCTCTTCTTCTACTACCATTAATTATTTAGGGCTGTTGGGAATGTGTCTATATACCTAAAGGACTCATCGCAAACAGATGGAGGAATATTTGCCATCTAAAGTGAACTTTTTTAAGATAGAGATTTCATTTTTTTTACGAATCATGGAATTTGGAGCATACGCTTCCAACACCATTTATCAAAGAGATATCAAAAAATATCCGCTGTGGAAAAATAAATGAGAAACATAATAAAATCAGCAATTGGTAGAATTGCACATCAGTACTCGCTTTAGCATATGTAAATTATAAATTAAAATAGATCCCATCTCTACAAATTTATGCTGCTATAATATTTATCCTTTATAAGTAATTTGCACATATGGAGAAAATGAGTTTTGCTTGTCTACACGATTTCATATGGGTATAAGAGAAAAAAGCTTAAGAGAAAATTGGGGAAAAATAAACACGTCTCATATTATTTTGTCACACTCTGAAATGTTCCAGGGTAACGAACCGTCCCGTGAAAGATACGACAGAAAAACACCCGCGTCATGGGTCCTGGATAAAGGTAGTATGCACAGGTTTTTCTAAAAATTCGAAGGTATAAAATTAACACACATATGAGATTATAAAAAAACTTAACTTTATGCAATTTCGAATATAACAATGCTTTTCCTTTTGCAACGTTCTTCGGGAATTCCCTTCTGACAAACGACATATATCAAGATATTGACAATCAGAGAATCCGGTTAATGGAACCTTCGAATAATGGATCGAACAAAACCCCCAGCGATCTGATCTCCATACGAACTGTTACGGTCTCCATACGCAACAATAAATTTCTTTGTATTTTCCATGGAGTTAAACACAGTAGGAACAACTAAGGGTAGATTTGGCACTTTTCAATAGTTGAAACACCTTTGACGCGTTTAAAGACATTTTCTTCTTAAGCTAGCTTATATTACAACTAACTATTATTATATAAACTAATTAATATCATCTTTATATATGTATATATATATATATATATATATATATATATATATATATATATATATATATATATATATATATATATATATATATATATATATATATATATATATATATATATATATATATATATATATATATATATATATATATATATATATATATATATATATATATATATATATATATATATATATATATATATATATATATATACATATATTGCTCTTCAACAGAACCCAGACAAATGAAGACTACTTGGAAGACCTCCATTGTCTCCAAACTTTTGTGACGTGGACTGCCAAATAGCGTTTATACTACATGAACTTTAAACATTACATAAAACTTTACGTAAAGCTTATAAAAAAAACGTCAAAGACAAATTAACTTCCCCTTTTTTTAAATTAAACTTAAATTTAAATATTTAACTTTGTTGCATACAGTGTAATATACAATATTCGTAAAATAAAACAATCGAGCTCGCAAAAAAAACATCATGCAAAATGTTTGCTACATAACCAAAAATACATTATACTTTTAATTCCATATTATTTTTGCGTCCATGAACTTTTTGAAACTCCAACGCGTTGTAGAGAACCTTTCTGCAAACATGAAAATTGCTGAATCTATTTATTTTTCCTGAAACCTCCTTTCATGAAAATAATACTATTCCTGATTCCTGAAATTGAACTGTAAATAATAACACGTCGTAAAACCGTTTTCAAAATAATGGCTTTTTGACAAGGAAAACATTTCCATTTTAATCATATACGAGAAACGCCCGTTAAAATTTTTTAACACGAAATACTTTTCCTTCGTATTTACATACAAAAAATACCAATTTGTGCCTTCTCATTACATTATTTTC
The DNA here is from genome assembly GCF_059751285.1 of Brachycentrus maculatus. NCBI lineage: Eukaryota > Metazoa > Arthropoda > Insecta > Trichoptera > Brachycentridae > Brachycentrus > Brachycentrus maculatus. The sequence goes on along the minus strand of NW_028280876.1, from coordinate 389,167 downwards.
TGAAAAATTCTGTAAAGTGGATTGATATTTTAATGATGTATTTATTGTAAATTATTGTATTTAAAATGTTAGCTGATATGTTTTAATATGATATATATATAAATGTATGTATATATATATATATATATATATATATATATATATATATATATATATATATATATATATATATATATATATAAAATATATATATATATATATATATATATATATATATATATATATATATATATATATATATATATATATATATATTTATATATATAAATATATATATATATATATATATTTATATATATATATATATATATATATATATATATATATATATATATATATATATATATATATATATATATATATATATATATATATATATATATATATATATATATATATATATATATATATATATATATATATATATATATATATATATATATATATATATATATATATATATATATATATATATATATATATATATATATATATATATATATATATATATATATATATATATATATATATATATATATATATATATATATATATATATATATATATATATATATATATATATATATATATATATATATATATATATATATATATAAAGACTTTCGACATATTTCTCATCATCCACTTCAGATGTTTCATCAGATTTATGAAAACGATGTAATACGGTGACATCACAATTCATTTATAAATTCCCGGAAAACCAATAACCCTTACACAGACCCTCTTTTTATAATGCAATTTTAATGAAAATCCAATACATATACACATACTTATATCTATATACATATATCGACATAAATAGGGTCTTGCATATATGGACAATTCAGGCGTTTACAGAGTTTTTGAGTTAACGAGTATATCACCACTTGATATGGTTCTTAGTTTGTAAGATACCTACTAAAAGTGGCAAAAATTTCTTCTTCTTTATTTATACTTTTTTTACTGATTACCAACACCAAATTCCTCCCTCTTACTGTAGGGAAAAAATATCTTAAAATGATGTCTAAATACCGGATACTATGAGGAAACTAAATAAATTATATTATGATGAGAAAATGATGCCTAAATATTGGGTTAAAAGTGGTAATTCCACAAAGTGAACGATGAATGATAAGGAGAGTATTAATTAAAATAAATTATATATTTGGATACAAACAATAAAACTACTGATCAAAGACACAACTTTTTAGCAGTCCTTGCATTATCATTAAATATTATATGGATTAACCGTAGAAAGTATAAGTTATTTTCAATTTCATCAGTTCGTTCATTTTTATCTGACATAAAGTTAGTAAAAAAGTTTTGATTACACTAAAGTCTTTACAACATTTAACATTGTTTATTATAATTAGCATTGTTTAACTATAAAACAACTTATTAAGGATTACTTTTGTATTTCTGTGTAATCTTCTTAATTGTAAAAATAAGAAAAGAATACGATCTCTTCCTTGATATGTTCAAAATATAAATTTTTAAAATATTCATGAAAAAATATTAACATCTCACAATTTTCTTCACAGTACGTTTCTTTCAGATAACTACCGTCTATTCAAAAAGCATCAAACTTCTTTGTATGAGAAAAGATATAAAAGACTGCGACTTCATTCGCTGAAAAGAAAGATCTTCAAGTATCGCTCACAAGCTGATTGCTAGCAATTGATGCTTACTGCAAGCAGGAAAAAAATGTATTTGCATGAAGATACTCTATAAATTTCAAGAGAAAGATATTTTTGTGCTACATGGTTTTAGAGCGAAAACTGTTTTCAAAACATTTTTTTTAAACTTCCAAACTTTATAGTTGTGTCCTTAGGTCGATAAATATTAACATAAAGTAACGGCTGAATCAATTAATCACTTTTTGTTGTTGTTATTGTTAATATCGCAACAACTGGCATTGTATATATTGTAGTCGTACAGGAGAAAGTGACCAACTAACAAAACGTAAAATGTTCAGGAGGGCCATTTTAATCACTTTTGCTTGGCAAGAAAATGAACATCAATGCAGTTAGTCATTTTTAACAAGTCAATATATTATACTTCCAAGTTTAAAACCACTTTGGGATTTTCACAGGGCAATATTAAGCTAGTAAGATATCAAATAGTCAACAATTACGTTTTTGTAAAAGATGCACTTGGTCACTTTCTCCTGTATGACTACGATATGTAAGAAGGAGTCCCACTGTGTTGTTTGGCAGGAAAAAATACCAGCCCTAATCTCTAATCTCTAATGTCCGCCTCCGTAGTGTAATAGTCAGCATGCTCGGCTACCGTTCTGGAGGTCCGGGTTCGATTCCCAAGGGTGGTAAAATAAAATATTAGTGATTTTTTCACCGTCATATTTATTCAATATTACCCTGGACTGGTACCTGAAGCGGAGGGCTGATCACCTTTCTTTCATGTGTAAACGATCAAGATAACACTGCGTTTATATGACGCAGTGCCCTATGCACCATTGAGGTGCGGATAAGGGTTGTTATTATTAATCTCTAATACCGAATCACACAATATCTCACAGTTACTTTTGGAACAGACTGTATATTCTCATTTTATAACAATGTACGAATTCTCCGGCAGGTCTGAAATATTCGAGATGATGGATCGAACATTAATTGTGCGATGACAGGGCGATTTTTAGCAGCGTAGGGGTGAAATATCTCACGCTGTAAGACTCCACGGGAAACGTCCCATCTTGAGTCACACGTTGATGTCGTTAAAAGGAGTTTTCTTTATCACATAAAAGGTGAGAGTTTACAACGCATAAACCAATGTCAACCGAATCGTTTTTCCGAGAAAAAACCCCTTTTTCTTCTTCAAAGAATCATTTATTTATTATTGTTTTACTGTGAAGTATATTAAATTGATGTTATGAAAATTGGCAGTAAGTTCTCAAATGGGATTGGTGTAAGGCACATTCTTCGCGTGAACATCTTTGATGACTTATTAGAATTTCATTGATTAAAAATGGATAAAATCTATCCATTTTTAATTTTAGTTTTGCTTAGTATATACCACTTTTATGAAATATCACTACCTACTATAAAAATCTTTTATGAACGCTAAATACATTACGTCCGCCTCCGTGGTGTAATGGTCAGCGTGTTTAGCTACCGTGCTGGAGGTCCCGGGTTCGATTAACAGGGGAAGTGAAAATAAATATTAGTGATTTTACACTGTCATATATATATTTTAATATTACCCTGGACAGGTTCCTGAAGCGCAAGAGCGATCACCTTGCCTTCATGTAAATAATGATCAAGAAAACACTGCGTCAATTCGATGCAGTGCTCTATGCACCATTGGGTGCGGATAAGGGTTATAAGTAAAGTAAAATACATTATTACCAATCTGAGACACCCCGATTGTACATTTTATTATTTTTCTAACAAACAAACCACCACGCCGTTTCCCTGCAGTGGTAGACAGAGAGAATTGAACGCCATGCTTTTCAGTCTATGCGAATAATCTTCTCTTCTTCCACATTCATGAATCTTCTCATACATACCTGACGATTTTTGACTTTTTGATTTGAAATGACTGCTTCCAAGTATTCTAAATATTTGATCATGCCAAGCAAATTCAATGTACGCCACCACATTTCATGAATATATTTATATATGCATATATATATATATATATATATATATATATATATATATATATATATATATATATATATATATATATATATATATATATATATATATATATATATATATATATATATATATATATATATATATATATATATATATATATATATATATATATATATATATATATATATATATATATATATATATATATATATATATATATATATATATATATATATATATATATATATATATATATATATATATATATATATATATATATATATATATATATATATATATATATATATATATATATATATATATATATATATATATATATATATATATATATATATATATATATATATATATATATATATATATATATATATATATATATATATATATATATATATATATATATATATATATATATATATATATATATATATATATATATATATATATATATATATATATATATATATATATATATATATATACAAGACTAGGAACAAAAGTTAGAAAGGAAGTTATGTTCTATGGGATGGGAAGATACCAAAGTTTTTCGTGTAATTCCTTTACGAGGTATAAGATGGGCATTAATTTTACCAGCGATTTAAATACACAAAATAAGCAAACCAGGAAAATAGCTAATTTCCCGAAATATTCCACTTTCAAAGCGCCTCACCGTTGTTGTATCCATCGAAATATTTTTCCGAATTCATTGAATTTCGGAAATTCCTTTGTGCCGATTCAGAGGAATTTACCGTAATGACGCTAACAGTACTTTGAAATACTTCAAAAACCAAATAAACATGATTTCTCCAGAAAAACTTTCTAGCATTATGTAGGCACTATTGCCTCCTCGAGTTTTTGAACAATAGACCTCAGTTCCCAACAAAGCGAAAAGAAACACAAAAGTGTTCGCAATCGATCAATTAATTACGAAGTGTCAAGAATAGGCTACCTTCAGACGTGTTTTCTTAGCAAATGCGGAATGTTTTCTTGTACACAACATTTGTTAAAAACATAAAACGTTTTTTTTAATAAAATTAAATCATTTCAATGTCTGCCTCCGTAGTGTTTAATAGTCAGCACACTCAGGTACCGTTCTAAAGGTTCTGGGTTTGATTCCCAAGGGGGGGGGTCGAATTGATAAAAGAGATTTTTTCACTCTAATATTTATTCAATATATCCTTGGACTGGTACATGAATTGGAAGACTGATCACATTTCCATCATGTGATAACACTGCATTTTTATAATGCAGTACCCTATGCGCTATTGGGGTCCGGATAAGGGTTATAAAAAAAACATAGTAGTGTGACTGTGGATGGCCTCTTAATCGAACAGCTGGAAAAGTTCATATATCTGGGTGTGGAGCTGTGTGGTCAAACAGATCTACCATGTGAAGTGATGGGTCAAGTGAGAGATGGATCATCTCAGGATGTCTGAAAAATTCTACACGGAACAGGTAAAAACGTGACTAGCAGGTAAGAAAGCACCAGCCAACTCCCTATACTCGCGTATAAACAAAACCAAACATTTTATTTTCAGTTATAATCATTTGAAGTAATAGGAAGACAGTAATTATTTCTTCCTTTTAATTTGTATGTATGTAATTGAAGAACGTGTGTAAATGAATTTTTAGTGAATGAATGAATGAAACTTTAGACGTTTTCAAGAAAACTAAGAAAATACACCAAATAAAAAATGAGGAAGACTCTCATATAATACTTACATATTTCACTATTTTTTTTTATTAATTTTGTATATGAGAGTAAAAATTTATTTGATTGGATACGAAATTCGTCGAAATACGTATTGAAAATAAATATGAGTTAGACGCCTTGAAATAATTAAATTAAATTAAAAAATTTTATGATTTTGTCATAAAAAAATAAACTCAAGTTGATTTCTTTTACAAATCAATAAACTTTAATGTACATTTTCAAATATTACTAAGTTAACACCACTGTTTCTTAAATTCTATTATGACACGTGTTTCGATGCATTAAACAACATTATCAATCTACGTTTATAATAATACTGAATGCATCGAAATACGTGTCGTAACATATTTTAGCAAATAGTGGTACTTACCATGTAAAATATGAATGTAAAATGAATGGATATCACTATACCATATAGCGATTGCCGAATCAATAAATTGAAAAATGCTCATCTTAACACATATTATAACTTAGTGTTTATCACCGGGCTCTTGAAATGATGGCAAACAAAATCTTACAGCGAAAAAGATTGCATTTTATTTGCATCATAATGGAATATATAAAATATCAATTTGAATGTATCTAACTAACTAACTAACTAACTAACCATCACGCCGCTTCCCCGCAGGGGTAGGCAGAGAGAATAGAGCGCCACACCACTCTGTCCTTGCAAACATTCTTCGCCTCTCCCACGTTCATGCATTTCCTCATACATACCCGCCGATTGTTACGACTCCTAACCTGACCACTTTCAAGTATTTGGCATACCTGATCGTGCCATGTTTTTCTCGGTCTTCCTCTGCTTCTTTTCCCACTAACATTCGCCTCATGAATTTGTTTTACCGTTCTTTCCTCACTCATACGTTCTACATGTCCAAACCATCTCAACACACCTTTCTTAATTTTATCGATAATGCTTATCTCAGCTTTGCATTCCTTCCTTATTTCACTATTGGCACATCTATCATACATGTATGTATGTATGAATGTATCTAATATCAGATAAAATGTATCTTTTAAACCCTTCTATTACAAAGCCGAAAATTGTTTCGATGATATTCCTAACAATTCCCTAGTGTACCTTATATTATATTAAACCTTACGAAATGTTAGTGATTAACTTAAAATTATATTAATTAGTGAAATTGTCATTCAAACTTCTTCTTTTACTTCCAGACTTTCCCACGTCACACTGTGCGGCAAACCCCATGGTAGACGACTACCGGGCAGACCACCTAAGATATGAATCGATAGCTGGGAATCGACATCGCTGGAGGCTAATCCCTCTTAAAAACAGGCCACAAGCCCTGCACCAAGAAGAATAAGAAGTAGAAGAAGAAAAAGAAGAAGAAGAAGAACTTCTACAAGCTATTTATTTTGTTATTAATTGACTTATAATTAAATATAAATACTCCATAATAAGACGTCAACGAGTCTAATCAAATTTAAGGAGTAATACTACTGACGTAATATTACAGATTAAACCCTCCGAATTCTCGGGAAAGGGAGCTTATATCAACATTTAACAAAGGACTTACGATAATGTGATTTGATATGGTTTCTATCTATAGAAATAAGATTTAATAATGAACCTTCTAAATGTAGGCAGAAATAGAATTTCGTAGAAGAAAAAAAACATAATTTAACTAACTAACTAACTAACTCTCTGTCTTTGCAAACATTCTTCGCCTCTTCCATTTATCTCCTCATACATACCCGACGATTATTACGACTCCTAACCTGACCACTTTCAAGTATTTGGTATACCTGATCGTGCCAAGTTTTTCTCGGTCAAAAAAAACACATAATTTTATACTAATAAAACATTTTCGGGAAGTATGTTAAGTCTTGGTATATAATTTTGCTGGTTATTAAGGCAAGAGTTTTTTTATAAATATTTAACTAACTAAACTAACTAACCATCACGCCGCTTCTCCGCAGGGGTAGGCAGAGAGAATCGAACGCCACACCACTCTGTCTTTGCAAACATTCTTTGCCTCTTCTACATTCATGCATCTCCTCATACATACCCGACGATTATTACGACTCCTGACCCGGCCGCTTTCAAGTATTTGACATACCTGATTGTGCCAAGTTTTCCTCGGTCGTCCTCTGCTTCTTTTTCCAACTACATTCGCTCCATAAATTTGTTTAACCGTTCTTTCTTCACTCATACGCTCCACATGTCCAAACCATCTAAACACACCTTTCTTAATTTTATCGATAATGCTTATCTCAGCCTTACATTCTTTCCTTATTTCATCATTCGAACATCTATCAAACATCGTTTTGCCACACATTCGTCTGAGGGATCGCATTTCGACTGCATTCAGTCTGCTTTCATCCTTCTTTTGCCAACTCCATGCTTCGCTTCCATACATAAGGGTTGGAACCAGAACTCCATTGTGTACTGCCAGTTTAGGTTCCGCTGATAGATTTTTATTTGCTAAAACTGATTTTAGTGCACCATTCACTCTGTTCCCAGCATTCACTCTCCTTTCTATGTCTTTATCAATCTTTCCATCCCTAGAAAACATACTACCCAAATATATGAAATCATCTACCTGTTCCAAAATCTCCCCATTTACCAATATTTTACACTCAGATCTACATTCATCTCTTTCAAAAACATTTGATCTTTAATAATTTGTTAATAACGTCCAAGAAATAATATTGTATTCTCAATATTATTAAAATTTAAAGCATTTACTTTATGGTTACTCATTTTAATTTTTTACAAAAATGTTAATAATATTAGTATATAACCACTCACCGAGATTTTTATGTCTACCAGTTTCGAGACGTACCCTCACGATTGCATGTTAAACCTCGGCTCGTAACGCCTGTTTGTGCTGAAACCTTTAGTACATGTTGGTCTTCGGATCGACCAAAACTCGCATGTGTTAAACATTTCGCGTAGTTTTAAGTGCGTAAATTGTGCTATGGTAGTGAAGGGTAGTATCGTTTGCATGCTGTGGTAGTGATTGTCCCGAAGAAGAGACGGGTGCGTCTCGAAACCGGTAGACATAAAAATCTCAGTTAGTGGTTATAAACTAATATTATTAACGTTTTTGTTAAAAAAATAAATAAGTTTAAATAACATTTTGAGTGTGTCCAAATACTTGTTCACAAAATCTGGATTATCTCCAATTACAGGAGTTATTTTCATATAATTTTTTGACATCTCATCAAAGATGAAGAAGAATATGGAAATCTGGGCATTTCCAAGAATTTGAGTAGTGTGGTTGTCAATAATGGGTAGAATTGGTGAATGTTACACGTGTGTAAAGTGATCACTTAAACCAGCCTATGACGGTCGTAAGCCTTGTAAATGCCCAGACTTCCATATTCTTCTTCATCTTTGATGAGATGTCAAAAAATAATAAGTTTAAATAAAATTGTATGAAAAATTCGAAGTTTTTGTCTAGAGTTACATATAAATTATTTTTACATTTATTTTGATAAAGTTATAAAAATCACACGAACTTTGAATATTGATATTTCCCTCTCATGACAAATATTTCTTTTTTTTACTAAAATCCTGTTCAATAAGATCCTTAAAAACAATTGATGGCTATTGAATAATATTTTTAGTACATCATTCTAACAGTAAACAATGATAACAAATTTCTTAAATGTTTTTTTTGAGCAAACTTTTTGGCATATTTTATAAAACTTTGTAAAACAAAACAAGAATTTTATTTTTAACCAATTTTATTTTTAACAATTTTTTTTGTTGGTAATTTTCTCCAACCGGTTGGGACTAGAACCTTCAGAAAAAGACACGTACTAAATCTTTGAATCTATCCCTGAAGATGACGAAGTTCTTGTTGAAACCAGTTGGAGAAAAGTACTAAAAATGAAAATGATCAAAAATAAAGTTTTAATTAATAAGATGATTACAAATAAAATAATTATTAAAAAATAATTGTTGTGTAATGGCTGAAAATGGTATGGTCATAATTGAAAGTGGTAATTTCAAATAAAACAGAGGCAGTTGAAATATTTGCTTTCTTAAAAGGTTATATAAGTACATACACAGTTTCTATTACATATTGTATTTAAAGTTCCATACGCTTTATCGAGCTATATAATTTGGCACAAATTTCACAAAACCTTAATAATTCATTTTCGAAATTGTTTCCGATAAAATAAAAAAAAGAACTATCGAATGTTCGACAAGTGGATGGGTTAGTATTTTTCATCACGCAATATTTAGGAAAGGGTTGTACGCCCTTGGATGGTTTCCGTCTCGTAATCAATAGAAATTTTATTACGGTCCCTTGTGGCGATACATTTTTATGAGCCCAACGACAAAAAAAAACATAACGAATGGTGCGCCACTGGCAAAATGATTTATTTGACCAATAAGAAGGGTCTTTCTTTGTACTGATAAAAATTGTTCGGGATGTACTGTAAAGCATGTTTATGTACACAACGAAAGCATTGGCGTATCATGAAAAAATGGTTTTATTGGTTCGGCCAATCGTAAAAGCCGGCTATAAGTCGTAAATATTACGCGAATTTGCCAAATGACGGGACACGTTAAAAATATATTCGTTTACGAGTTTGATGGGAATATGTGTGTTTATTTAGAACTCGTGTACGCAAGGGTATCAAATATGTTTCACTGGAATCAATATATTAGTATTATTATTATCAATTAAGTTGATGATCGAGAAAGGTCTGGATACTAATAATATTTCAAAACCTTAGTCAATTGCTCTTTACAAATCTTGAGACGGGTTTTATTTAGAAATTCAGGTCCATAACATGGTCTGTTAAATAATCTGAGAAGCTGATTGAATTCGTTCAACATATATTCCAAGAATAACTACCTACTAAAATAATTCACGCAATCTATAAGAAAATTATTTATAGATATGGCGTTCAATTTGTAGAACTAATTTTAATTCAAATATAAAATGTTAAAATCAAATACATATTTTTTACTACTAATTGTATTTTATTGTTAAAAATATATTAAAATTATATTTGTGATAATGGTTTCGCTTTGTTATGGCATTTTCAAACGAATGTTTTCGTTTGAAAATACCTTTAAAAGGCGAAAAAAATGTCAGAAATGTATTTTTTTCTGTCTTTTAACGATAAAATACAATTTAGTAGGCTGAAAAAATAATTGTTTCAATTTAATATTTAATGTACAAATTAAATATAATTATAAATTTAATTGATAAGGCAGTCACTTAATGGTAATTTTGATAAATTTAAATTGAAATTAAACTTGGTTTACACCACAATATCGTAAAATCTATTGTGACACGTCTTTCTATATATTCAGCATAATGTTCCAATACAGTATGCTGCTGAATGCATCAAAATAAGTGTCTAAATAGATTTTATGAAAAAGCATTACAAACCTAGTAAAAATAAAGTGAAATCAGTAATCAATTATAAAAAGACGCATGAATGGGGAAGAGGCAAAGAATGTTTGCAATGACAGAGAAGTGTAGCTTTCTATTTTATCTGCCTACTCCCGTGTGAAAATTGGAACGCGGTGTGATTGTTAGTTATTAAATAAAATAATTATAAAGATAGACCAGAATATATATATTTTTTAATATTATAATAAAGTTAAGTTTAAGCTCTTGAATTTTTCCTTGCAAAATTTTGTCGAGTAACGTAAATGTGAAAAATATTCTCTCTCAAATTAACATTTGAATCTCCTATACCGTTACTGTTGTTAAAAATTCATTCAGTGTTGAATACTATAGAATAAACACAGGCTTTTTTGAATCTATATCAAGGATACTCAGACAAATCATATAAAAATAATAAAACCCAATAGTGCATAGGGCACTGCTTCATATAAACGCAGTGTTATCTCGATCGATTACACATGAAGGAAAGGTGATCAGCCCTCCGCTTCAGGTACTAGTCCAGTGTATTATTGAATAAATATTAGAGTGAAAAAATCACTTTTATTATTTAACCCCCCTGGGAATCGAACCCGGGACCTCCAGATCGGTAGCCGAGCATGTTAACCATTACACTACGGAGGCAGACAACACAACGAGACACCAAAATAACGCTCGGTTTATGTGTTCTTGCAGTAAAGAAAATTAGGTATAAATAAATCATCATCCAATCCTCGATGTATAAAATTTAGTTTGTCTCCTTGAACTATGATTTATCTTACCTCTTTGCGAAATATTAACTATTGAACATATTTATTTATTTATTTATTTAAACTTCATGTACAGAAAATAAAAAGTACATTGGCGGGCTTATTGCTAAAAAGACGGACTAGTGATATTGATCAAAACGTTTGATACCATATATAGCCATTTGCAATCAGTGGGCAAATAGTACTTGAACATTACATCTCACTGTCTGTATATTTACTTAAAATAAAATACCCAAACACTGTTGATTGTTATTAAATATATACTCGTATATAAAGAAACTAGATAAGACTAAGAAATGGTATTTTCAGAATGAGAAAGAAAAAATATACGATAACTGAAACGAGTATAATTGGAGGAAAGAACGGTAAAAAGAATTTATGAGGCGAATGTTAGTGGGAAAAGAAGCAGAGGAAGACCGAGAAAAACATGGCACGATCAGGTATGCAAAATACTTGAAAGTGGTCAGGTTAGAAGTCTTAACAATCGGCGGGTATGTATGAGGAGATGCATGAACGTGGAAGAGGCGAAGAATGTTTGCAAGGACAGAGTGGTGTGGCGCTCTATTCTCTCTGCCTACCCCTGCGGGGAAGCGGTGTGATGGTTAGTTAGTTAGTTAGTTCGTTTGTATAATTGGAAAGTGAAATCATATTTTTACGTTAAAACAAACAAAAAAATCTACTGAAAATACTGGTTCTATCAGTAAGTAAAATAAAGCATAATACTAGGAACGGTTTTCATATAACAATTATAAATCATTTATGAATAAAAAATAAATAAATAACCACTCGTTTTACACGAAGTAAAGTAGTAAAATATCGATAACTGCAAAGAGTTTTTTTGAATTATTAATATTCATGGCACAAATAACGATGTCAATGTCGTTCATTGTACACACATATGTGTGCATATACACGTCTCACAGCGCGCTAAAATTTCACAAAGCAGTCGCACATAGCTTTCAGGGTCTCCGGGATAAATATTTGAAGCGCCACGCTGAAAAGCCAGCAACAAAAGACCTAAGATGTGCAATTAGACGCTCCTCCTTCAAAAGAAGGTAATACTTGCCACAGGCTCTATTGAAGCCTTTAAACGTTGAAAAGATTTTCATCAAAATAATGTCTCTTTGAGCTGAAAACTTTCAACTGAAAATTAGAAATATCGGTGATTTTTTCTTCTTCATTTATTTGTTTAATTTATAAATAAATACATACAAACATTCATTTACAAATTCATAAACATCATTAACATGTTTTTTTATGCAGAGACTCACCACTTGTCGGTGGAGTTATTTTTATATTATTTTTTTAACATCTCAACATAGACGAAAAAGAAAATGGAAGCTTGAGCATTTGCGGGGCTTACGACCGTCGTAGACTGGTTTATGTGATCACTTTACACACGTGTAACATTCACCCATTCAACTAATGATTGACAACCACACTACTCGAATTCTTGAAACTTCTAGATATATTGATCAAGCTCGTAACACAGTATGTGCGAGTTCACAAAAGCCATCTATGGTGTGATGAGGAAAATTTTTATAAAGCAGAGATTTTATCCATTTCTATGTGAGTTCCGAATCCTGGATTTTATTCACATACTTGAGAAACCCCTGAAAACATTATTTTCAATTTTATTTAATATTATAATTTGACCAGTAAATCCATTTACAACATTTTGAGTGTGTCCAAATACTTGTTCACTTCTGATTGAACATAATCCAGATTTGTGAAGAACTATTTAGACACGCTTAAAATGTTATCGTCCGCCTCCGTAATGTAACCAGTGTTTTCTTAATCATTTTATTTTTACTTAATTATAATGTCTACCGGTTTCAATCAGTATTAATCAGTCTTGTATTTATAGTGATTTTAAATCAAAGTTACATTTTAATTATAAAATGGAAAATCACAAAGTTAGTGCTTCAAATACAAATAATACGAAGCTTTAAATATTAATAATATTGAGGATATTAAATTCGTGTCCATGGAAGATTCCCTTCGTTACATTCCTATTCTTTTTGTCCGCCTCCGTAGTGTAATGGTCAGCACGCTCGGCTACCGTTCTGGAGGTCCAGGGTTCGATTCCCAAGGGGGGTTAAATAAATATAAGTGATTTTTTCACTGTCATATTTATTCAATAGTACCCTGGACTGGTACCTGAAGCGGAGGGCTGATCACCTTTCCTTCATGTGTAAACGATCAAGATAACACTGCGTTTATATGACGCAGTGCCCTATGCACCATTGGGGTGCGGATAAGGGTTTTATTATTATTAAAATGTTGTAAATAAATAAACTGGTCAAATAATAAACTGAATATAATTGAAAATCATGTTTTCAGGCGTTTCTCAAATATGGTGTACGAAATACATATACAATCCGTATACGAAAATATTCCGTTTTTACAATTACAAATATTTCACTATTTTAACAGTACTAACTCTTGATCATTTACCCATTCCTTTAAAACATTTTGAGTGTGTCCAAATACTCTTTCACAAATCTTGATTATCTCCAATTATAGGAGATAATTTTAATGTTATTTTTTGACATCTCACCAATAGATGTCTCTAGTGAAGTTCTAGCGATTGAAGAACAATGTTTCTGAATTGGTTTATGTATATACAACTTCCAATAATTTGAGTAGTGAGGTTGTCAATAATGGGTAGAATTGGTGAATGTTACACGTGTGTAAAGTGATCACTTTAACCAGCCTATGACGGTCGTCGGCCCCGTAAATGCCCAGACTTCCATATTCTTCTTAATTTTTGATGAGATTTTAAAAAATTATACCCATTCCTTAATTTTTCATTTCGTCTATATTCAATTTTGCCCTCTCACCTCCGTTGGAAATAAATTAAAAATGCTGATAACAATATATTGAAGTGTTCTACATGTATATTTATTATTTACACTTGGGAAAATTATACGTGTGACTTGATTTAAACGCAATATGGATAAAGTCACACGGTGTATTGATTTAAAGTTTTCTAGAAGTTAGTACTTGATATTTTATGTACATTATTAAATGATCTGGCACTGCGCGCTACATACTTAAATTAGCGATATTCTTATTTTTTTATATGAAAGGAATATAATTTTAATCTTTAATTACATGATAGCAAGATGATCAGTTTTGGACCTCAGGTGCCACTTCAGTATGATATCAAATTGATTTATAAACAGGGTGTCCCATAATCCAACGTTTTCCTTTAAAGGGGTGTTAGGCCAGCTTATGACTAACCAAAATATGAAAATATGACCCCAGTAAAAGTGCCTTAGTTTTCCAGATATTTCCACTTTAATGAATTTCTCGAACATCAAAGCCTTAGTTAGATCAGCTTTTTTTAAATGTCACTTTTTCCATTTTTCATATTTATTATGAAACAAAAATTAGAATCCTGAAATGTGAAACATTGAAAGAGTGGCATTAAAATAACTGATCTAAGGTGTAGATGTTCGGGAAATTCATAATAGTGGAATAATCTGGAAAACTAAGGCAGTTTTACTGAAGTCATATTTTTATTTTTTGGTTAGTCATAAGCTGGCCTAACACCCCTTAAAAAAAATAAGTAGGATTATAGGACACTCTGTATATATATATTTCCCATTTCAACATAGACGAATCAGAATATGGATGCTTGGGTATTTACAGGGCTTATGAGCTGTTATAGGTTGTAAAAGTTTACGCTTGTTACATGTTACAAGTATTCACCATTGTGCCCATGATTGATAATTCACATTATGTATTTATTCAGCATTAAGTTTGTGGAATGATATGATATTATAAAATTAAATTTTATAATATCATATCATTATTATTATAAAATTCAACTCTTGTGCTCGTATAACACCGCTTCTTGAGTTTTGTTTCATTACTTACGATTAGTTTAAAAAACTACGGTTGTTTTCGAAACTAGTCGTGTGTAATGAAATAAAACTTAAAAAATTTTGTTATAGAAATGTTTAATTTGAAAATATTTCACAATTTATGTTGATACGAAATGAGAACTGTTTATTTTTAGAGAATACAAAACTTCCCAATACAAATGTGCAGTAGGGATTGTCAACCAACGGTCCAGATTCACCCATATATTATTCAAATATACTTACAAAATTCCATTTCTTAAAAAAAATACATGAAATCCTATTAAAAACGTTAACTATGAAAATGTGTAGTTTTTATTAAAATACACTACATAAATTCATTCAACATAAAATATAAGATTAATGTTTCGTATTTACACTTCTTGGTTTTTCTGACCAATTTGATGACGTCAGTTACGAATCCAGACACTGGTCAAAGAAAATATATGTGATAAAATATGAAGTGTAAAAAAATATATAAAATAAATGTTTTCAATGCCTACATTGTTACGTTTATAAAAATTAATTTTGTCTAGTCTCCCATCAGTCTGATGATGTCGGAAACGACAAAATTCGGTTACTGGTCAAATAAAATACAAGTGGAAAAAATCAGAACTGTTGTTGTTTTATTATATGTTTACTAAAAGGTTTTCCTTGTTTCCCTTTCAAAGTTCAAATAAACCAATTCTGTTAAAGCCTCCCGAGGATCATTCGAGATATACATCTGATTGATAGTTCCAATCTCCCACATACGATAAAAGATCTTCGAATTGATAAGGGAATATGTTTCAATCCAGTACAGTAGGAGAATCCTATCATTTACAGCGGTAGTCTGAAAGTTTTTCTAAGAAGAAACTAAACTACCTTCTGAAAAATTAACTAACTGACCTTCACGCAGCTTCCCCGAAGGGATTAACGGAGCAAAAAGACGCCACACCAAAATTTTCGAACATTATTTGCTTTTTAAAAATTCATGCGTCACAGATGTCATAATTTCTGCAAATGACGTCGTACGTCAATCGTATTTAAAATTTGTAAACTAAACAGCTGCAGTATGCAAACATATTGATAAAATGGGCACAAATATAATCAAGACTAGTTAAGTGATAACTTTACATATCACTCACTCCTTTTAAGAACGTCATAAATCAAAAAAACTTTATTTTTCAGGAGAACGTTTTTTAAGTTTAAAAATATAACACAATGTTTTAAAAAATATATCAAGCCACTTTTTGAACTTTTTACTATGCAACAGATCTTTCAAAGTAAAACCTGAATGTTTTTTCTCCATTCGAAAATTATTTAGCTTATTTAAAAAAATAATTAAACAATATCTTTTCTTCAAAGTGTAAAAACAACACTTTCTCCCCTGTAGCGGGTAAATATTAAGTTTAAAATATGCCGCTTTTGCTGGGATAAAGTACATTTTCTTGACATTCCGAAAACATGCACATCTAAAGATTAACGATTTTCGATATATGACGTTGTTGAAAGTAGTGAGCGATATGTATATCAAGGTCATAAATAAAGTATTCTTTAACCAAAGCTCGTATATTTACATACTTATGTAGATTTCGTATTATTAGTATAATGTATTGGTAGAGCTAAGGGGTAAATCTTTCTTGAAGATTTGCAAGGAGCTTGGAGGGATAATAAGCCTGTGATTCGGGAGGCTCAGTAAGGTTGTGAATAATTTTGAAAAAGAAATACCGACAGACAATACTCGTCTGTATTCAAGGGTTTAAAAGATAATGAAATAAAAACCATTATGCCATCAATAGCTACTTTTTCGATTTTGCCGGATATTTTTAAATTTCATCTAGAGCACCGGTTCTCAAAATTTTTGGCAACGAGAAACACTTTTATACACTTTGTATTTTACGGGGCCCTAAAAATACAAAAAAAAACTGGTCTCAAACATTTAAAAATCATCATACAAATATGAGCACATTATACTCTACTGATATCTACAATGTCATACTAAACAGTTTTTCTTTTCTTCTTACCCTTATCCGCACCCAATGGTGCATAAGGCAATGAATAATATTAATAAAGTGTTATCTTGATCGTCACTTATAGGCAAGTTGATCACTACTGCGCTTCTAGGACCAGTCCAGGGAAATATCAAATAAATATTTAAGTGTAATCAGTAATTATATGTGTATGACTACCAAAAATTTTAGTAGTACTTTTGTTAATCGTTAGTAGAATGGTGAATGTGACAGTAAAGTGATCACATAACCAGCCTATAGCAGGTCATAAGATATGTAAATACCCAGATGTATATTTTCTTCTTCATCATCTATGATAAAATGTCAAAAATGAAAACATTGTGCTATTTAATGGAATAAGTATATGAAGTTGTTTAAATATTTTTAAAAAAAATACTTTAAATTTTAAGTCTGGCCTGATAGGATAAGCTCTAAAGCGCATAAAAAGTAAAGCATCCAGTCTATTGTGGTTTTTTGTCTTTACATGTGAATATGAGGAGAATCCCGTTTCACATAAGTTTAATATTGGAAACGGTACAAAAATAGTAAGAGACTGTGTGGTAAGTCAAAGATATTCATCATGAACAAAAAAACATTAATAATATAAGTATATAACCACTCACCGAGATTTTTATGTCTACCGGTTTCGAGACGTACCCGTCTCTTCGTCAGGACAATCACTACCACAGCATGCAAACAATACCACCCTTCACCACTAAAGCGCCATTTACACACTCAAAACTATACAAAATGTCAAACACATGTTGTGGTAGTGATTATCCTGACGAAGAGACGGGTACGTCTCGAAACCGGTAGACATAAAAAATCTCGGTGAGTGCTTTTATATTAATATTATTAACATTTTCGTAAAAAAAATAATAAAAAAGTAAAAATGACTAACCACAAAGTAAATGCTTTAAATATTAATGATATTTTTGAATAACTAAAAAAAAAAGTGACAGTGTTTTGCTTTCAGTTTTTGACATGCTACATCATTGTACATTTATTATGCCGCGATAGAACCATCCCAGAGGCTTCCGCAGAACAAAAACTTGAGGACCACTGTAATAGAACATTCTCAATTATATTTCTTATAAGTATATAAACACATGTGGTTATATAAATGATACTTTCGTATCAAGCTTCTTCCACAATGTGAAAACTACCACGCTAGTTCAACCGTAGCAAGATTGGAAAACAATTCCACTTTAAAAGAAATTCCCCGAAGAAAATCCCGTGCGTAGAGCTTCAAGTATTTCAAATACAGTAAAACTCCAATATAACGGACAAAAAACCGGTGAAATGCATTTTTTTTAAACGTCCAGTTAATATTTTATATGCTCAAATTCAAGTATCGCCGCATGTAAACAATTAACAAAAAATATATCATATATCTAAAAACTTGATTTTTCAAGAGATCGATTTTAAAGTTTAAAAATAGAATGAAATGTTTTGAAAATAAATATTAAGCCACTTATTAATAACTTTTTACTGTGCAACAGATCTTTTTTGGTAAAACCTGAATGTTTTTTCTCCATTTGAAAATATTTTGTATATTTAAAAAAATAATTAACCAATATAGTTTCTCCAAAATACAAAAACAACACTTTCTGCCCTGTAGCCGGTAAATATTATGTTAAAAATCACGTTTTACATCTAACACTAGAATTTGAGACATAATGATGTCCTGGCAAAAACCAAGTTATCGGTGGTAAGATCACATCTCGACGACCTAATAAATACAAAAACAACACTTTCTGCCCCGTAGCGGGTAAATATTATGTTAAAAATCACGTTATACATCTAACACTAGAATTTGGGACATAACGGTGTCCTGCCAAACACCAAGTTATCGGTGGTAAGATCACATCTCGACGACCTAATAACATTTAAAAACTTTTCGTCAGATAACGACGTTCATCTATTTTATATGCATTTTATGATTAGAGAGTTGATTATATACACAAAAAACAGCAAACTTCAGAAGTCAAAAAAAACTTGATTCCTTTTTCTAAACAAGATTACATTTAATTTTTCTAAACTGATATCAAACAGTAACGTCACTTTACGACGAGTGCCCGAAGACAACAATTTTTTTTTTTTATTTTTTGTATTGTTATGAATTGGTAATGATTTTTATATCTTTCATATATAAAAACAATCATATTTTAATTTTGTATACAACGGACATTCGGCTTTAACTCCAATTTGTCCGTTATATCCAGGTTTTGCTGTAGTACAATTTCAAAAAATGTTTTCTCGTTTGAGGTTTTCACGAAGGCTGAGCTTTTTCCATTGGTATTTATGGAAATACAAACCGTTACCTAGAGGAATTTTTTGACATTCCCAAACATGCTGATTTCAAAGCTCACCGGAACCGCGATTTGCTTTTGATACGACACTTTATTATTTGAGAATCGCACATCGATACATCGTGTAGCTTACTTACGATACTTATTGATCAAGGTGACATTTAAACCAAAAATTTTTTTTGTTTGTATATGGTTGTTACTTTCTAGGTATCTGATATAATTTCTTTTAATAATATTATATTTCATTACGAAAGCTGAATTGGAAGGGCGAAGAGCTTTAGGATGGGCTGCATTTAGCTGCAAACTCCAAACATGATTTTTTTGAAAAGTTATTTTATTCACATAAACGCCTGGAGGGCTTTCAAACGTAAAATTCTAGGGAAAAATTTTTTAAGTTAAATATGTGTTGCAAGTGTGTAAAGTGCTCACTTAACCAGCTTATGAAAATTCGTACACCCTGTAAATACACAGAGTTCCATACTCTTCTTTATTTGTTGAGATGTCGAAATTATAATATAATATTAAGTTATGCAAAAGAGTAGTAAAACTCAGTGAGGAGGTTTGATGGACAGTTGGGATTCTAATGATAATAACTAATGTCTTAGACGCTATAAACACTCACACATACACACTAACACATAAATTTACATATCAAAGATATTTGAAAAAAATAGAAGATGGATCTTCTATTTTTTCAAATATCTTTGTTACGTAAATTTATGTGTTAGTGTGTATGTGTGAGCGTATATAGCGTCTAAGACATTAGTTTTTTTCACTAGAATCCTAACTGTCCATCAAATCTCCTCCCCTAGTTTTTTCCTCTACCTCCTTCCCTAAACTCCCTTTTTCCTTCGCCCTCCCTATAATCATCTTTTGTTATTTATGTTTTTTTTAGTCTAGATTTTTAATTTGATCTAACGTCTAGATTTTTAATTTGATCAATTAAAGACTGTTTTTGGTTAGTTGGAAGTTATTGATTTTTAGCAATAGGCCCGCCAATGTACTAAGATGCATATATATATATATATATATATATATATATATATATATATATATATATATATATATATATATATATATATATATGTATATATAAATATATATATATATATATATATATATATATATATATATATATATATATATATATATATATATATATATATATATATAAATGTATGTTTGGTTATAAAATTACGTCACAACACTTCAAATAAACAAGAAGACGTCGGAAAATATGGTAAATAATATTCATTGCTTATTCCCAATTTGATTTGCTTTTTCAAAAACCCAATAAATTTTCCTTAGCAATCTACGAGTAGAACAATATGGATATTTATGGTGGAATGTCGCGTTACGTTATACAACAAGCTTTTGTTCTTTTTAACTTTTATTTCAGCATTAAAATTCATATCAGTTCAAATATTAACTGGACTCGTGTAAAGGACAGTCTCTGGCAATATTTTTCGTTTCAAGTAATGTTTCGTTGAAAGATTATTATTTATTTTTTATTTAATTCTTTGATAGGTTTATTTAGGCAATAAAACCTTAAATTAAACGAAAACATTATTTGACTATTCCAAATTCATACATTTTCTCATTTATGCCGATGATTTCAACTCCTGACCTGTATACGTTTAAGTTAAAAAAGTATTTGATTAATCTTAGGTTTTTTCATCTTCCATTATTTATACATTCTGCTACATCACTTTTTTAAATTTGTTTGGCCAATCATTTGTACCTCATGTCCTACCAATAGGCAAGAGAGGCAATTTTTTCACCATTTTTGATGAAATTCAATCAGAGTAGTTTCAGAAGCTTTTTTAAAAAAATGCTCAACAAACTCAAATAAAATCCATCAGGGTAACTATCACTGAGTTGGCGATCAAAACTGCATTCTAGGAAAAAAATTAGATTAAAAAAGTACACCATTTCACGCTTTAAAAATATTCTTAACATTTAACCTTATGAGTATGGACGTAAATGAACGTCGGTGCGAATTTTCCTCAAATGAGTATCGCCGTTCATGAAAGTCAAATTCCTTTTGTCAGTTGGTATGAGGTGACTTGTATAGAAATCACATATGTGGATATTTGTATGCATTTTTGTCACAAAATAAAACCTAGAGATAGTGATTTATTAAAAAAATACATACGATTTCTATCTTCATAATAAATAGCTCTCGAATTTTTTTTCATGTTAAATGAACCCACTCCCCAGAAAAAGTCGAATGTCAATTACTGTAATCCCAGAAAGGTAAAAAAAAACATTTTCAGTACAAAGAACCGCACAAAAAGCTGGACACATAATTATGTCTCGATACTGTAGATACTGAAATACGATTCTCCCCGGAAATATATTTCATTATTAACTTTTAAAAATACAGAGTCATTGCCGTGTTATATATGCCCATGTTTTTATTTCAATTCGTTTAACCGCGAAGGGCGAATGGCAAAATTGAGATTGATTCAACACCCACCGAGGTAGTATTTGAATATCAATATAAAAGCACAGGGCTCAAATCCAATTAGTGTGGTCCTTTTCCGCTTTACGCCCGTCTACTCCTGAGAGGATTAGCCCCTTGGAATGGAAAGATAATATTTTGTCGAATTTTAATTAAAATTTTGAGATCGGACAGATTTGTCATAGATTTTTCGGCAAAATCCGACCGTAACTGTATAAAGTCGATAATTCTTAAGACGCGAGAAGAAATTGTCAATAACTCCATCTTGTTGTGATACCTTTTTGGTATCATGTACCTACATCAAGTAAATGGTCTCCCACACTATCACATCTTGATACCAACCTCCACATACCTCTTTTTATTCTTATTATTTTACCCTTATCTACACCCAAAAGCGCATAAGGCACTGCATAGTATCTAAAATTCCATCTTGAGTGTTTTTTAAATGAAGGCAAGGTGATCGATCAGTCCTGCGTTTTTGGTACAAGTACAAGTGATTTAGATATCAAACAAATATTGCAGTGAAAATCACATATATTTTTTTGACTCCGTTAGGAATTGAAGCCGGGACCTCCAACACGCTAACCATTACACGACAGAGGCTACTAAAAACACAAAACAATAAAATCTGCATACATTCTTTGAAATATTTTTCTTTATTTTGAAGTTGTTAAGACAGGCGAAACGAATGAGTAAGGAAAAACGGTTAAACAAATATATGTGGCGAATTCGCTTTGAAAAAGAAGCAAAAGAAGAACGAGTAAAAACTTGGCATGCTCAAGTACTTCAAATACTCAGTAGATAAGAAAGGGCGGCTGTCCAAATTTAAAACACAGTAAGGGACATTTTTTTGTAGTAGGTTTTTTTTTGCATTTATGGACTAAGTAGACTCTACTTAGTCCAAAAATGCAAAAAAAACCTACTACAAAAAAAATGTCCCTTACTGTGTTTTAAATTTGGACAGCCGAGGAGTCGAAATAATTGACGGTATGTATGAGGAAATGCATTAATGTGGAAGAGAATTCTCCTATTCCGAGAATTCTAAGATATGGCAATAATTAGGGACATTTTAAATTTAATACAAATTTGATATTTTTACTGTTAATATTTGTTGAAATTCTTAATACATCATTAAACATCTTTAAGTAAAAATATACAGAGCACTTTTTGGATCTCTTGGTGTAAATTTTATTTCGATTATTAGCTTCGATTAATACTTATCTTTTCAATTTTCATAATTGTTATTTTAATTTTATATTATTCATTATTATTTTCTATGTAATCTATCTTAATTTCTAATTTCTATGTTATTTTTTGTTAAAGGCAGTAATCCCGTAGATAAAATAAATAAATAAGGAGCGAAGAATGTTTGCAAATACAGATTTGTGTGGCATTCTATATTTTTGTTATATTCTGATATAAAGCAGTTATTTAGTAATTAAAATTGAATTTTTACTCTAGAAAAAACATATCTATATCTTTATTACACGTGTTTCAAAACATTCAAAATCTTACAATGATTAAAGAAAACACTTCGTTTTTTACCACTTGAGTTTTATTTTAGACTACATGTTTCAGAAGTTAAACTTCCATCATTCAGGTCTGTATAATAACAGTTATTATACAGACCTGAATGATGGAAGTTTAACTTCTGAAACATGTAGTCTATAATAAAACTCAAGTGGTAAAAAACGAAGTGTTTTCTATAATCATTGTAACATATCTTACCACAAAGTTAATGCCGAAACAATAAATAAAATATTCAAAATCTTAATAAAATTTCGTTTAATAATTTAAAACATTTAAATAAATAGTGGTATTTATCAAGAAACATTAAAATTTACATTGAATACATAACTAAATCAAAGTATCAAGATCATTTTTAGACGATAGTTCGATACTCCGTGGTCTAATTACACGCAATAAAAAGTATTTAAAAAGAAACCACTTAAAATTACAAAATAAATTATTATGTAGGCGAAATAATGGAAATTTCAAGGGAATTTTTAATGAAGATTCCTACTTTGTTATTCTAATTACAATTATCTGAATTTTTAGGCCCCACTCATTAGGCAGTTAAGATTAATCGGTTTATTTATTTTTAAATAACATTGCGTGGGTTTTATGCAAAACCCAATTCCATTTTTTGCTCGACACCAAATGTAATTTTATTCATTTTATACTATAACTACTTAATGTACTTTTATGGTATATGGGTACACTCACAAATGTATGAGAGAATAGACATTTTATTTATATCACAACATTTTCAGAGTGTCTAAATCAAAGGATACACACACAAAATGTTGTGAATAAAATAACTGGTCGAATTATGACCTGTATTAAAAAAATCACCTTTTAAGATATCTTCTAGTATGCCAGGACTAAACCCTCTTAAAAATTTTATCATGCCAAGTTTTATGTAAGTATTTTTTTCAATGTAATATTTATTCAATATTACCATGGACTGGTACCTGAAGCGGAGGGCTGATCACCTTTCCTTCATGTGTAAAACGATCATTATAACACTGCATTTATAAGACACAGCCCTATGCACCATTGGGGTGCGGATAAGGGTTCTATTATATTTATTATAAGTTTTACGTACAGTCACAAATATATAGGGCAATAGACATTTTATTTATTTCACAACATATTGAGAGTGTCCAAATCAAAGGATACACACTCAAGTTGTTGTAAATAAAATAACTGGTCGAATTATGAGCTGCATAAAAAGAAACACTTTTTAAGATATCTTCTAGTATGCCAGGACTAAACCCCTTTAAAAAATTTATCATGCCAAGTTTTATGTACACTTACAAATGCATAGGGCAATAGACATTTTATTTATTTCACAACATATTGAGAGTGTCCAAATCAAAGGATACACACTGAAAATGTTGTGAATAAAATAACTGGTCGAATTATGAGCTGCATAAAAAAATAATCACTTTTTAAGATATCTTCTAGTATGCCCAGACCAAACCTTTTTAAAAATTTTATCATGCCAAGTTTAATGTACACTTACAAATGTATGGGGCAATAGACATTTTATTTATTTCACAACATATAGAGAGTGTCCAAATCAAAGGATACACACTCAAGATGTTGTGAATATAATAACTAGTCGAATTATGAGCTGCATATTTTTTTTATCATCTTTTCAGATATCTCCTAGAATGCCGCGACTAAACCTGATGAAGAATTTGATCATGCTTTGTTTTTTAAGCCTTTCTTTAATTCTATTTCAAACCGCATTCACCTCATATATTTGCTTTACTGTTCATTCCTCCACCTTACATGTCCGCCTCCGTGGTGTAATGGTCAGCGTGTTAAGCTACCGTACTGGAGTGAAACTGGAGTGTACAGGGGGGGTGAAAATAAATACTAGTGATTTTACACTGTAATATTTATTTAATATTACCCTGGACTGGTTCCTGAAGCGCAAGAGTGATCACCTTGCTTTCATGTAAGTAATGATCAAGATAACACTGCGTCAATTCGACGCAGTGCTCTATGCACCGTTGGGTGCGGATAAGGGTTATAAAAAAAGTAATAACAATAAGTTCATTCCTCACTCATTAATGCCACATGTCAAAACTATTTCAACACACATTTCTTAGTATTTTTTTCCGTCTTCATAGTGTAACATAGTTGTTAGCACATTTTGCTACCGTGTTTGAGGTTCCGGGTTCGATTCCCAGGAGAGGTATAAATAAATTTAGGTGGTCACCAACATTTTTTGAGGAAATGATCGGATTGATTTTTACAAAACCAAAGAGCCGGATGATAGATAAATTAGTTGTCAATCAGAATATTCATGTTTTTGTGTTTTTTTATATTTAAATATTTTTATATGTTAATTTCTAAGAATATGTTTTTTAATATCCATGAACCAACTTTGAAACATTATTCTTGAATCACTAGAACTTCACTAGAGACATTTATTGGTGAGATGAAAAGAAGTATTTTTTGTGTAAAGTGATCACTTAAACCAGCTTACACTTCCATATTCTTCTTCATCCTTGATTATATGTTAAAAAATAATATGAAAAACTCCTATAATTGGAGATAATCCAGCTTTTGTGATCAAGTATTTGGACACACTCAAAATGTTGTACTAATTAAAATTGGTTTCTTTGTATAGGTAGGGTTTTTTTGTAGGGGTGGATGTAAAATCTTTGCTGTGCCCTATGTTGGCGATCAATGATGTTATTTAAATAATTCTAGATAAATAGATTTCTCGTAATCTCTTCAAAGATAATAAAAATAACTCCAAAATAAACCGATCTCAATTTATACCGGATTCAACATTAATGAGATTCCATTTAAAAACGAAACAGGATTTCTAATTTGAATAAAGGATCGACCAGGATTAATTATTCGCCGAGAGCTTAAATCGTCACTAGTGTATTTATTGAAGATTAAGCTGCGTACGCTTTCCGTAGATCTGAAAACGGAAGCGTAAGCTCTTCCCGAAACGTCGGCGCAGGGCAATAAATCTTGCGGGCATTATGTAAGAGGATGCCACCTGGAAACCCTCGGCTCCAAAGGATCCTTGGAGTATATAATATACATTTGCCTTCCTTAGGTTTCAATGACACAGTTGATAGTTGAAGTCTTTATATGGTACAAATATTTGTGTGGATATATATAGTAGTCGTACAGGAGAAAGTGACCAACTACCAAAACATAAAATGCTCAGGACGGCCATTTAAGTCACTTTTGCTTGGCAAGAAAATAAACACCAATGCAGTAAGTCAAAGTCGATATATTATACTTCCAAGTTTAAAATCTTTTGAGATTTTTTCAAGGCAATATTAAGGTAGTAAGACATCAAATAGTCAATGATCACGTTTTTGTAAAACAATGCACTTGGTCACTTTCTCCTGTATGACTACGATATGTATGTGGATTTTTGCATATCGCTCACTCCTTTCAAAAACATCATAAATCAAAAAACTAGATTTTTCAGTAGATCGTTTTAAAAGTTAAAAAAATAATACAATGTATTAAAAATAAATATCAAGCCATTTATTGAACTTTTTACTGTGCAACTGAATTTTTAGGTAAAACCTGAATGTTTTATCTCCATTTGAAAAATATTAAGTTTATTTAAAAAAATAATTAAACAATACCTTTTCTTCAAAATGCAGAAACAACACTTTCTGCCCTGTAGCGGGTAAATATTAAGTTAAAAATATGCCACTTTTGCTGGGATATAGTACAGTTTCTGAGCATTCCAAAAACATGCGCAACTGAAAATTGATGATTTTTGTTACATGACGTTCTTAAAAAGAGTGAGCGATGTGTTTGTGTGTATGTTTATTTAAAAAATAAACATTTCTCATAGATTCATTTCCTATTATAAACATCAAAATTGTAATCATATAAGTATTACTTAAAAAATCGCATAAAACACAAGTCATTCTATATATATACACAAACATTTGTACATCACATGTATAACATACGAGTACATGTATGTATTTTTATTTTTTTTTCTTCTTCATTTTTCTCAATTCATAAAGAAAGATGTGTTGAGATGGTTTAGGCATGTGTGGTCAGGCCAGGAGTAACCGTCTGGCCATTGGCATTTTCGAAAAAATACGGGCAATGACACCTTTCGACCATAGAGCACACCAAACATCAGTAACGACATTACGACAACCTTACATCAGTAACGCTTCTACTCTCTTCAATAATCTTCATAATTTTACCGATTATTTGCGTAGTTGGTCGATTATGACGGCCATAAACAGCACGTATATTGCGCGAAAAGTGGGTACGTATAAATCACCACTTTTAAAGTAAGCTTAAATAGTTTCAACTCGTTGTTTGTTTGTTGAACGATGCATTATCGTAAATGACAAAACACTAATATTAACTAATATTAATATACTTCTTGGGTCTTCGAGGGTCTTCGATTAATCGTCGACAGGGTCAATAGGTACTCTACACACATGGGGCTTACAATAAATGTTGCAAAAACCCATGTGTTGTGCAACAGCTCATGCCTAGATGCCCAACAACCCTTGATGTTGAGTAACCAGCGCATCGAAAGGGTCGAGAGTTTCAAGTACTTGGGAGTGTACGCGACTGAAAATGGCAGCCTTCAAAAGGAACTGGGAGTGCGATTAGGACTCGCAGGGTCCGCATTTAACAGTATGAAGGCTGTCTGGAGATCGGATTTATACTCGGTGAAGACCAAATGCCGCCTATACAATGCCTGCATTGCTCCTGTTCTCTTATACGGCTGTGAAAAATGGCACCTTACAAGGGCCCAGAGCAGCCGTGTACTGAGCTTCGAGAACAGGTGTCTGCGGAGAATTTTAGGCGTGCGGTGG
Source organism: Brachycentrus maculatus (assembly GCF_059751285.1). Classification (NCBI taxonomy): domain Eukaryota; kingdom Metazoa; phylum Arthropoda; class Insecta; order Trichoptera; family Brachycentridae; genus Brachycentrus; species Brachycentrus maculatus. The sequence continues at coordinate 360,684 of NW_028280876.1, read as the reverse complement.
TTTGACTTTGTGAGGAATTAAGAGACAAGGCGTAGGACGCAGCAAATTTTGGTCACAACTGTCGTCCAGAAAAGGCGATTCAGTTGGCTTGGCCATGTACTCCGCATGCCTCCTGAGAGCCTTAATCAAGCTTGCCTCTTTTACAAGGCATCAGGTTCGCCCCGCCCAGGACGACCACTGCTTGTTTTGTCGGCAGTTCTCGTCAGAACTTCGGGACGCGGATCTGACTTGGGATGATGCAAGGGAGCTGGCAGCCGACAGAAAAGCCTGGAGACAGTTTGTGGACTCCATATGCTCCACCTAGGGAGCGGATATGGTTTAATTAATTAAGATACTTCAAATGACAATTGAATTCGATAAGCGTCAAATGCCAGCATTTTCATCTTAAAACCACGAAATGAATAACCCTGTATATGTGTGTGTTTTTACCTTTTATTGGATATTTTCAGATTGGTTTTGCATGATTTAATGTACTATGAATTTGAGGTTGTAAGTCAGTATTGAGAGATATAAAATGACATCCTCTCTGTTCACCCCTTTGCCTTATTAAAGTGACAATAACACATGATAGTAAAGAAAACATTAAAAAAAAAAAAAAAATGACAGATTGTGTGACGGGAAAATTTATTCAACAGCCATTATATTCCAGATACATTTAATGTAAGCTAGATTGAAAAAAATAAAAACAAAGAGTAGTTATACAGGTGGACAAAACATTATTGAAGGCCTATTATTTCTGGTATTGCATGGTTGATATTATTAAATTAATAGTATCTCTTGTAGCCCTTTGGTGGCCTGTATCCTGGGGATGCGGTGGCGGTGCCCTGAAAATATTTATTTTATTAAAAAAAAAATCAAAATTTTTGCCAACCCTATAAAAGTTATGTAAGACGAAAATTTCGTTTATTGTTATTATTATTTTGCTTTAAATGAAATTCTTATTGGTAAGTGAATTTTTCATATATTTTTTTAAACCTTTTCCACACCTAATGGGGCATAGAACACTGGATCGTATTGATATAGTGTTATATTGATCGTTAATTACACGAAGGCAAGGGGATCACTTCTTCGCTCAGGAACTCTAGTCCAGGGCAAAATTCAAAAAATTGTAAAATCAATAATATTTATTTTCACCCCCTTCTGGGAATCGAACCCGGGGACCTCCAGGGTGAGATGGGTAATTTTTTTTTTTAGTATAATAAATACCACTTATTAACTATTATATATCTATTGTTACACGTATTTCGATGGATTTAACAACATTATCAAACATCGTGTGATGTTGAATGGTTCGAAATACGTGTAACAATAGATTTAAATTAATAGTGGTATTAACCATGAAATAGTTTAATTCAAAACGTTTTTTTTAAATTTTATTAAAAAAAAGAAATATCTGTATTTTTATTATTTTACACAATTATTTCAATTTCATACATTTTCTGTGAGCCTAAACGGCTCATTTTTAAAAATCGGTATCAAATTAAGGTAGAGTGGGTTCGAACCGAGAAACTTTGACTTAAGAGTTCGCGACACTAACCACGGGACCACAACCCGATACGCCAATTCGATACGATAATTCATAATTCAGAATTCATGTTATTATTGCTTATTATAATTATTTTCTTTAAAGATTAAAATAAGGCTGACACTGGCAGAAATATATATCCTGTCACTGGATAACTGCCAAATACTAAAAAAAAGTTTTGTTGAGAAAAGCGAAAAAAACTGTTTACGCGCTTACAAGTTAATTTAGGAGTTTATTGTAGGATATAGGAATAACACTAACACGTTACTGAAATAAAGCAGTTTTGAATCTTTTCAATCTAATAAATTTCTCAAACTACGTTCAAAGCCTTAAATTTGAACTATTTTTTTTAATCATTTTAAATTATCAGTTAAAATGTAATAATACTTAACAATAATTTTAACCTTATGTTTAATATATAGAATGAAGAAATAGCTGAATTTTAAACAAAAGTGAGTATGAATATAAAATACGAAAAAACAAAAGGATTGGACCATACAAAAAAACATGAAAAAAAATCTGTACTATTTAAAGCTATTGAGAAACAGATATTTTTTGGAGAAAAAACAGTGAAATATTGAAGAATAAGTAAATGATATTTAAAAAGGAAAAAAACTATGAGGATTTCACTTTTGTATCGTGTGAAGTTTGTATTGAAGCATGGAGAACTCAAAGTATTCTTTTGGCGAGTGTCGCTTGTTTCTAAGCATTATATTATTAATGTAATGCTATGAAACAATACTCAGATAATAACTGACTTTGTTAAACATACATATGTGTTATATTACTCATTAATTCGGCATTAACTTAGTGGAATGACATGTTGTATGATACCACTTAATGAGTTTTATTTCATTACACACGGCTAGTTTCGAAAACTAACAGATGTTTTCATCTACAGGTATATTTATGTAAATTGAAGTAATAAAAATCTGCTAGGCAATAATTGGATCAATATTAAGTTACTTTTGAGTATAAGTACAATATTATTAAATAATTTAAAAATAAAATATGCATATATTATTTCTAGTTTTGCCCTAATTAATTTATTCATAAATACGCTGAAAATGCGTTATATTTCAAATGCATGATTTCATTATATAAGTATTTTAATGTAATTTTATTGTTACCAATTAATTATTACAGAGAAAGCATTTTTAATTGCTAATAATGGGTTTTTGATAAATTAAATATATTTTAAAAATATAATATTAATGTTTTCAATGATTAATTTTTAAATAATTTATCAATCTTACCATGAGAGCAGCGATGACCAAGAAGGCAGCAATGACTATGCTTTGGATCTGCATGTTGAATGTTATTCCTTTACTTGTTTGAAGTTAGAATGGTGTTGCTTGTATTATTGCAGTATTTATACTAAAATCGCTGTTAGATTCTAGGGCAGGGTTGCCTCACTCTACATTTTTTTTCTAAATTTAATTCACACGTATGTATTTGCCTATAAAATCAATCGAATAAACACTAAATTGGGATTGTTCTTTAATAATTGTATTTATTTAATTTCTAATGTAGAATAGTTTAATTGATATTTTCCTTGGTTAATGTCAGTTTATTATTTATATATTTTTTTTGAATATTACAATTTATATATATTAATATTAATATTAATATTGCAATGTATTTTGTTCGTTCAACATTTAAAATTAAATAAAATATACAGAATACATATACATCGGGGTGGGGGGGGGGGTTTAACTGCTAAGAAGCAAAATCTTGCAACCAAAGTAAAAACCTTAATTTAAATTAAATAAAACTTAATAATGGAACAAATCCATCATCTGTAAAAAAAATTCAATAAATTAAAAAAGTAATTGATTTTTAATTTAGTATGTCAATGCAGGTCAAAGAATTGAGCCGAATTATCGGCGAATATGTATGAGGAGTTACAATAAAATGGATCAGAAGAAGACCGAGGAAAACTTGGCATTATCAAGTGTATTAAACACTTGAAAGCGGTCAGGTCAGGAGTCGGAATAATCAGCGCGTGTGTATGAATATGAAAGAGCTGAATAATATTTACAAAGATAGAGTAGTGTAACAATGCTCTCTGCTTACTCCTGCGGCGAAGCAGTGTGACGGTAAGTTAGTAAGTTAGATTTGTACACTTATTAGTTAGAATTCAATGGCAAATTTCAGCAGCAAAATCAAGTTTCATAATTTTAGGTTAAATAATACACTTTGTAATATATTTGTACCTACCTTTAAAGGAGTGGTTATAAAATTTTATTTAAAAAAAAGTTGACAACCCTTTGTTATCGACGATATTGCATAAAAAAATAACAAATATTGTTTCAGCTGTCCAATGCAGTTATTTTTATAATATCGTTTTATCGAGCAAATTATCACAAATGCATTGGAAATTAAACATACAAGAATGCTGCATTGTTGTTATTGTATTTTTTTTTCAAATGAAACACTTAATTAAACATTAAAGTTATATAACTTAAAATAATCATGTATGTATGTATATATATTTGAATATATATACATACATACATATATATATATATATATATATATATATATATATATATATATATATATATATATATATATATATATATATATATATATATATATATATATATATATATATATATATATATATATACATATATATATATATATATATATATATATATATATATATATATATATATATATATATATATATTAAATCCCCCTTTTCTAGTATTTACCAAGTAAAACTTAGGTAAGGTGCATTTTTTAAAATTTTATTTATTTTATAAAAAAAACGTTAAATTTACAAAGACCGTTTAGAGTTTAAAAATATTTGTATTTTTTTATCTGGACAGAAAAATTTAAACAGTTGCTCAGATCAATACAATATTAGTTATCAGAAAGTACATTCAATACAATTGTCAATAATATCAAACCGTTCCGTCAAACATATCACATGATAAATTGCTGAAAGGACGTTTTACATTTTCAAACACAGACAGCATAATTATTGATCAGTTCTGTATATTTGATCAATAGCACATTACATATACATATATAGTTTGCCTCCGTAGGGAAATGGTTAGCGTGTTTGTTAACCATGATGGAGGCCCCGAGTTCAATTTCTAGGGAAGAATCAAAAGAGATTTGTACTATTAGTGACAGCATTTTGAGTTTGTCCAAATATGCTTGTTCACAAATCTGGTATATGTAGGAGGTTATGTCGTAGTAATGAAGACAGAAGTTTATCTCTGAGTACATACATATATATATATATATACAACATTTTGAGTGTGTCCAAATACTTGTTCACAAAATCTGGATTATCTCCAATTACAGGAGTTATTTTCATATTAAAAGTCTCTAGTGAAGTTCTAGTGATTCATGAACAAGGTTTCTAAATTGGTTCATATATATAGAACTTCCAAGAATTTGAGTAGTGTGGTTGTCGATAATGGGTAGAATTGGTGAATGTTACACGTGTGTAAAGTGATCACTTAAACCAGCCTATGACGGTCGTAAGCCCCGCAAATGCCCAGACTTCCATATTCTTCTTCATCTTTGATGAGATGTCAAAAAATAATATATATATATATATATATATATATATATATATATATATATATATATATATATATATATATATATATATATATATATATATATATATATATATATATATATATATATATATATATATATATATATATATATATATATATATATATATATATATATATATATATATATATATATATATATATATTTATATATATATATATATATATATATATATATATATATATATATATATACATATATATATATATATATATATATATATATATATATATATATATATATATATATATATATATATATATATATATATATATATATATATATATATATATATATATATATATATATATATATATATATATATATATATATATATTTATATATATATATATATATATATATATATATATATATATATATATATATATATATATATATATATATATTTATAAATATATATTTATATATATATATATATATATAAATATATATATATATATATATATATATATATATATATATATATATATATATATATATATATATATATATATATATATATATATATATATATATATATATATATATATATATATATATATATATATATATATATATATATATATATATATATATATATATATATATATATATATATATATATATATATATATATATATATATATATATATATATATATATATATATATATATATATATATATATATATATATATATATATATATATATATATATATATATATATATATATATAGGAGTTCTGATAAATTGTGGTTAGTAAGAAAATGAATACTACAATTTATATATTAACGTTGGTATTGACAAGGTGGAAACAGACTTAAGTAGAGTCCAGGTATAATATTTGTGAATATTTTTGATTATTTTTATAAGACAACCTTTATATTAATGTTTAAAATCAAGTAATAAAAAAAAAAACTTTAATGAATTAGCATGTATGCATTTCGGCTCAACACAGGCTATGCCTAAAGTGCCGTAATACATACATATAATTAATAAAATATGGAAAAAAAAATTACCAAAAATAAATAAACATATAATTTATTTTAACATATGTTTTACAATTTTTTTTGTTTTTGATAAATTTCAAAACACCATTTCGGAGTTTTATCAATATTGTAACGAATGAGCGATGTTTACTTAGTAGATTAATATTATCCACTGACACTTCGTGATGGAATTGATTATTATTATCTTCGTGATGGAATATATTATTAGATTGAATCCAATATTTTTAGCTTTTCCACTTTATTTTTATTTGACCAGACCAGTGACCGGGTTTTGTCGTTACCGACATCATCAGACTGGTGGGGGGCTATACAAATTGTTATGTTATATATAAAACAAGGCAGGAGTTGATAACCATGATTTGATATAATTTTGTTGAGAAATTAATTTAATTTTAGTGAATTTGAGTGAATTTGAGTATTGTATGATATAAATAATATATTGTTTTTAAATTTCAATTTTTTAAATATAATTTATATTTTTTTTTTTAATATCATTCCATACTCAAATGCACTCAAATTCAATTCATTTCTCAACAAAATTATATCAAATCACGGTAATCAACTCCTGCCTTGTTTTATATATAACATAACAATTTGTATAGCCTCTCACCAGTCTGATGATGTCGGTTACGACGAAACCCGGTCGCTGGTCAAATAAAAATAAAGTGGAAAAGCTAAAAATATTGGTTTTAATCGATGTTTACATGTTACAAATAAAAAATAAACCTTACAATTCGGTTCCAAAGGTCGATCAACTTATAGGATACATGGCATAGTAACTCAATCGTTTACCTCTAAAAATAGACCCTTTTAAATTAAACGCTTAAGAAACGAAATTTTGAATTAAAATAAGCAATTATGTGTGTGACGCTTCCTTGACGAATTACAAGATAAGATTAAAGACTTCAATTTCTAACGTGAACTTTTGTAATCGTAGGTACATTGTAACTTAAGTCTATGAAACGTACAGTCTCTTGTAAGTTAATCTTTTCAAATTATAAATTATGTGCTCGGTAATTTATACATTATTTATAATGAATAGAGCTACAGCCACCTTACCCCTACCTAGAAAACTTTGAACAAATTTGCAAAAGACTCTAGAACGACAGTTTACACAAACTATAGCGGGAATTGTTCCTGCGCGAAAACACCTTAACTTCCATAAGTTTCCTTAAAAGGAGGTTTAAAACAATTATGGCAAAAAAGCAAATTGATTGAGTTAGTGATCGATCGCAATTTTTCTCAAGATGATATTAATAATCACCAGTCTGATGATGTCGGTCATGACGAAACTCGGTCACTGGTATCCGGAGCATGCGTAACACGGAAGATATGGTGAGGTGGGACGACAACGAAGGCGATACTGGAATGAGCATGTAAATAGAAGTCTAAAGCCAGATATCCATTTATCGGCTTTCAAGGAAAACCTGAAGGACGTAGACCCCCAGGCAGACCTCCAAAAAGGTGGGAAGATAGCTGGCAGTCAACATCCCAAGAGAGACAGATCCTTAAGGTCTTTAAAAATAAGAAAAATAAGAAGTGATTATGTAAACAGTCCTGCAAGAGCTTTCTATGAAACTCGTTAGACTTTTCTCGCTAGTGTAAACGCGCCTTACATCAAATTGATACAACACCTACTCAGTCCATAAAGATTATATCCTTACATTGGATTAAACGTTTTCTTTAGTATTACGCTGCGAAATATATAATAATTTCAAGATGTGATATGACTTAAATGGCTTTTAAGCTCCGAAAAATGTAATTTTTTTTTAAAAACCATTAATTTGTTTTGTTTTTTCATCATATAATCTCGGATTTGTATTTTACAATTTAGTCCAACTGCCATTGAGATAGTATTAAACGAAAATGACTTTAAAAACATAAAAAAAAGTTATTCCTATTATATAAGTTGGGTATCATCATTTAAAATATAGTGAAAACTCGATGTAACGAATTCCTTTGTGTATTTTTTTAAAATCTCAAATCAGCGAAAGCTTTTATTGAAAGCTTAACCTCTACATAACAAATAAATATTGTGATAAAACGTGATAAAATGAAATTAAATAAATAAAAGTTAGAATGTAACCTTGCAAAGTCACCAGTCAAAGCCAAAAATACCACTATAGCAAAAACGTCACCCATCCAAAAATGTGTGAACTACGTTAGTATAAAGGCAATATGTAAAATAGTTTCAAAAGGGATGCGCTCGGACAACAAAAAGGTTTTTTCATTGTTCATCTGAAATATCTAGCAGGCAACCTTTCAATATTTTCAAAGGTTATAAGTTTTTTAACTGATTGCTTTTTGGTTTGGAGTTGGGACTAGGGTATCCGGATTGTAAGTAATCGATATTTAAAGGTTTAAAAAAAAAATGTTTTGTTGATAAAAATCAGAAAGGAGAATTCATTCATTGTTTTCATTTACGAAGCTCAGCTCAGTTATTTTGATACAGTATAAAAATTAAAAGAATATATTTTGCATAATTGACTGGCACTGTTCTACCTCTAAGTGATATTTTTACCTATTCGAAAACCTAACTTTTTCTACTACAAACCTTATTTATCTAATTAAATCCATCCGAATGTCTTACGAAAAATATTGGATTTGATCAATGCGGTGAAAAGTTAATAATTAAGTTCTGTTAGAAAAAAATCTTTTTTTTTTAAGATCCAAAATATATTGAATAAACATTGGAGTTAACGAAAGAATTTATATTAATTTTTAGTCCAAAGGATTTGAATTCCAAACTTCACCCATAGTGGTAAAATGTTCTTCTTTATAACCCGCAAATACTCTTTTTTAAATGGATTATCTTCAGTTAGGATAGTAAGGAAAGGGAAGGTAATTGTAAAGAATATCATAAACACCCAGAACAATTGAAAACAAAAATGTCTTCAATTAATTGAACTCGCGACGCCAGTTTTGCAGTCAAACGTCTATACACCTACTCCACGTCGCCTGTCTAACGACTTAATTATAAAAGCAGGCTAATTTATCAATGCGGATGATAAAAAATGATTTTGTGTCACAGGAAATGTGTAATTCAACGATGAATTCAAAATTTTATTAAAATTGTAATGTGGAAAAACCCTTCTGAAAAAAAATACATTTATTTGACACAATTTTTTACGCGAAATATAAATTAAAACATGTGTATTTTATATTTATACCTGCTTTATAATTGTATGTAAATATTCATATGTTTGTAAAATAATTTGAAAAATGTTAGAATGTAATAAAAAATCACATTCACCCAAAAAACCCATTCAAAAAAATATTAAAAATACTTTTAAAAGTATTTTTTTAGTTTTGAATTTAAGAACTACATTTGATATGATAATATAATAACTACATAGCTTTTTACGTACTTATTGTATTTCACCAACGACTAGATACAAACCCAGTCTGATGATGACGGTAACGATGAAATCTATAAAAACGCTATTTAGTTGTCGTCATATCAATTTTTATTATTATTTTCAAAGATATTAAAAATAACGAAAACGCATGATATTATTAATAAAAATCGATAAAAAATAACTTAAAATAAAAATCGTTTAAAATTGTTTTAAAAAAAAATATATTTACTGTATTTCTTACCTGTTTTCAAAACTAAATTTTCCTCATCTTCATAAAGTATGTATTTCCTGAACCAAACATTTTGTCAATCACAATAAAAAAGTATTGAAAATAAACAATTTAAGAACTATAACATAACGCAAACAATCACAGTATTGCAACTTTTAAACCACTTTTTCCGCGCACATCAGTACCTAACCACAAATTTCATACGTTTGTGCGAATTGTCGTAGTTTCTGGTCGAAATTTGACTGGCGGCACGCGTCCACCCCCGACGACAGAGTAACCCGAACTGATTTAGTGGCGCGTCGTTAGCCGCCGGAAACACCCGAACGAGAGAGGGATGCAGGATATAAGAAAACAGGGGATGGAATTTGATTACTCCGTATTGCGAGGTGTTCGTCTTTCGGCTCACCTTATATGCTATGCGTATTGCATTTATTTAGGCGCTAGTGTTTTTTACTTTTTACTGAAATAATTTAACATGCTGGTTTTCATTTTTTATTATTTATTATGATTTTTTTTATAATACTTTACACAATACTGTAATATAATATTTCCAATTTTTTTTTATGAACGCCTCACTAAACATCGTTCAGAGACGTTCATTTACATGTTGTATTGCTTGTTTTATCTGACTAACTAACAATCACGCCGCTTCCCCGCAGGGGTAGGCAGAGAGAATAGAACGCCACACCACTCTGTCTTTGCAAACATTCTTCGCCTCTTCCACGTTCATGCATCTCATACATACCCGCAAAGTTATATCTAGATAAAACAAGGAATACAACACAAGACAAAGTAATTTGATTTAAACAAAATTATTTCATAAGAATTATGATTGATATTTATATGCTATAAAATCATCTGCAGCGAAAATGAGTCAAAACATATGTAAATATTATATTAAAATGAGTATGTCCAATATGTCGTTGACCATATTTAGAAAAAGTTGTAAAGAAAGAAAATATAACTAATAATTAACGAAATTTTTGTCATACATTAGTTTGGCTCTAATACCGGTTCTTGCAAATTTTTATCCCTATAAATGATATTTTTGTCGAGTTGGACATTTTTGGGCATACAAACCACGATCCTACAAACAAAAATGAATTTTTAAATAAAAAAATATTTGAAAGTTTACAGAAACATTTTGAAATAATTGACAACCCCGTTGTACCATGTATTTTAATACATTTCATACGGAAAATTTTCATTGTACATATTTATTAATAGGCTAGATTCAGTAGAATCGTTTTGTTTATATTTATTTAGGATCAGGATATATATATACCTAGAACTTATTATACTTGAACAAAATTTGGTTCAAATATGAGTTAAGTGAAACGTTTCCAGTATATCTGGATTCTATAATGTTTTGTATTACATTTGAACTTTCATTTCAATACACAAATTTTACGCTTACAAATTTAACACAGGATATCTGTAGTAGTATGTACTACTACTACTACTACTACCATCACGCCGTTTCCCCGCAGGGGTAGGCAGAGAGGATGGAACGCCACACTCTTCTGTCCTGACATACACTCCTCGCCTCCTTCACATCCATACATCTAGTCATACATGCCCTCCGATTACGCAGACTTTTGACACCGCCAGATTTTAGGTTCTGATTGATCTGATCGTGCCAAGTCTTTTTCGGTCGTCCACGTTCTGTTTTCCCTCTCACATTCGCCACATATATTTTCTTAGTCATTCTCTCGCTATCCATTCGCTCCACATGTCCATACCACCGCAAAGAGCTCTTCCTAATCTTTTCGATTATTCCTCGTTCAGCCTTACATTCCTTTCTTATATCGTCGTTTTTCATTCTGTCATACAATGATTTTCGTATGAGGGAGCGCATTTCAACAGCGTTCACTCTGCTTTCATCCTTCCTTTGCCAGTTCCATGTTTCGCTTCCATACATTAGTGTCGGTACTAGCACGCCGTTGTGAACCGCTAGCTTGGCTTCCATGGACATATTCGTATTCCCAATCACTCTGTTAAAAGCACCATTTATTCTATTCCCTGCATTCACTCTTCTCTCAATATCCTTATCCACTTTTCCATCCCTTGTGAACATGCTTCCTAGATATAAAATAGATATAGTAGTATGTGATGACAATATTTGTAGAAAAACAATAAATCAATGGTTTGAAAACACAAAAACATTCTTATTGCACAACCTTTGATCAGAACATTATTCACGGAAACAATAATATAATAAAAAAAATTACTTCTTGTGTTTTTATATTTATGTAAAATCATTTTTATAATCTTTTCACACAAGTTTTCTCGAAACTTGATCGAATAATTCCCTTATATTTCTGCGTAATTTCATTTCAATGACCGTTTCAATTAACCTGTTGAAGTGATTCTCGAGTGAAGGGATGATTGTCATTTCCTGAAAAGGTCCTTTATTGTGGTTGAACTTTGATGAAACAAGTACCTAACAATCCTACTCGGGGTTTAATCTCCCTGAACGTAAAGCCTAGAGATTATATAAAATAGTAGAATATACGAGATTAAAAATTTATTATTAAATATTTTCACAAACATTTTACCTGCCTTGTCTTTGGATCCAATGTTTCCTATTTGAGATTTTAATTAATATTCAAAATGTGAAAAAAATGCGTCTGGATTGGGCTAAAATTCAGAGGATGTTCTGGATAGAGCAGGATATTCGAAGGCCATCTTCGTAACAACAAGAATAACTCATAACCATTATAAACCCACAAATATCATTGAACTAAAATCATACACCTAAGTGTCATCACAGCTAACATAAGTGTGATAAAACCATAACAAGGCGATACAATAATGACAATTATTGTCAAAAATTTAATTTTTGTTCACAAAATCTGGATTATCTCCAATTACAGGAGTTATTTTCATATTATTTTTTGACATCTCATCAAAGATGAAGAAGAATATGGAATCCATATTCTTCTTCATCTTTGATGAGATGTCAAAAAATAATATGAAAATAACTCCTGTAATTGGAGATAATCCAGATTTTGTGAACAAGTATTTGGACACACTCAAAATGTTGTAAATAAATTATCTGGTCAAATTATAAGCCTAATAATAAAAATGAAAATGGTATTTTCTGGCGTTTCTCATGTGTGTGATTATAATCCAGGATTCGGATCTCACATACTAATATAAGAGTTTCTGCTTAATAAAAAAGCATCTTTACATCTCACCAACAGATGTCTCTAGTGAAGTTCTAGTGATTCATGAACAAGGTTTCTAAATTGGTTCATATATATAGAATTTCCAAGAATTTGAGTAGTGTGGTTGTCAATAATGGGTAGAATTGGTGAATGTTACACGTGTGTAAAGTGATCACTTAAACCAGCCTATGACGGTCGTAAGCCCCGTAAATGCCCAGACTTCCATATTCTTCTTCATCTTTGATGAGATGTCAAAAGTTAATATTAATTTTTGTCATTAAAAAAAAGGAATAACCCGCAAAGCCTCTTTTCTTAGAGGATTGTCTGCAGGTAGGATAGTAAGGATAGGGAAGGTAAATGTGAAAAATACATCGCAAACACCCAGACCAATTGAATATAAATATTTCTTAAATTTATTTTGCACTTGGCAGGAATCGAACCAGTTTTGCAGTCTAGCGTCTACTTAACTACTCCATGGTGTCGTTTGCTTGTTTTTTTCTTCTTTTTATCAATATGTACCTTATTTTTTGACATCTCATCAAAGATGAAGAAGAATATGGAAGTCTGGGCATTTACGGGGCTTACGACCGTCATAGGCTGGTTTGAGTGATCACTTTACACACGTGTAACATTCACCAATTCTACCCATTATTGACAACCACACTACTCAAATTCTTGGAAGTTCTATATATATGAACCAATTTAGAAACCTTGTTCATGAATCACTAAAACTTCACTAGAGACATCTATTGGTGAGATATAAAGAAATTTTTTTTTTTTTTTTTTTAAGCAATAGATGTCTCTAGTGAAGTTTTAGTGATTCATGAACAAGGTTTCTAAATTGGTTCATATATATAGAACTTCCAAGAATTTGAGTAGTGTGGTTGTCAATAATGGGTAGAATTGGTGAATGTTACACGTGTGTAAAGTGATCACTCAAACCAGCCTATGACGGTCGTAAGCCCCGTAAATGCCCAGACTTCCATATTCTTCTTCATCTTTGATGAGATGTCAAAAAATAATATGAAAATAACTCCTGTAATTGGAGATAATCCAGATTTTGTGAACAAGTATTTGGACACACTCAAAATGTTGTAAATATGTACCTTAATGTGTTTTCAAGAATAAAATCTAATTAAGTAGACTTCAAAATCAGTATTTGATTTTAACATTTAAAGTACAGTATAAATTACAATGTATAAATTACAATGGAGTTCCACAAACTAAACGTCATGTTTATAAATAAAAACAAATAAATAACATACAGTCATTGACTTGCTTAAACTCCTGCCTTAACGAGATAGCGCGTGTTTTTACATTTAATTTTTCACTCATGAATTATAAGGAATTATAGTAACTATAAACTGTAAACCCACTCACAAGTAGTAATACGCCATAAAGCTCATAAACCTGGAGCCTAAGTAGGAACATGACAAGCACGTGGCGTTGAATAAGCTGTACCTAGTTTTCAGAGTTACTTTGATGTTATTTAATTCCAATTAAAAAAAAGACAAGAATATTTTCTCATTTAGTAATATTTGACGTGTCTTTAATGCTATACTCGCAGTAATTGGTTGATAATTCGTTAGTATTTTTAAACCGCTACAATCTCCCATGTATTTTGCGACATGATATTTTCCTTCTTACCCTCATCCGAACCAAATGGTGCATTGGGCACTGAATCAAATCAATGTAATGTAAGGTTGATTGTTAATTATGTCAAGGCATGATGCTATCTGACTTGTGCTTCAGATAGCACGGTTGTCCAAACTTAAAACACAGTAAGGAGCATTTTTTTGTAATACGTTTTTTTGCATTTTTGGACTAAGTAGAATCTATTTATTCCAAAAATGCAAAAAAACTACTTAAAAAATGGCACTTACTGTGTTTTGGGCTTAGACAGGGTAGTATTTTATAAATATTACAATGAAAAAACACTCATATTTATTTTGACTCCTGGAAATCAAACGTAAAACCTTCAGTTTGTATGTATTTATATATTTTCTCTACTATAGAGGCAGATATTTACAGTTTACTTTAACACATGCTCAAAACTATATCATCATACATTTGTTTTAAAAAATCATGAAAATACCTATAAATTTTTAATTATTTTATTTTATAATTCTCAAAAATAATGTTCTCAAGAAAAAAAACCGTTTTACTAATGAGTATTTTTTTGGCAAATTGATGTTTGAACTCTAACCCATTCCTTTATTATGCCTTTGCTTTCCCTCTTATCTCCTCCGGCATCTAATTAAAAAAGAAGGAACAGTTTATTGAAGAGTTCTACAACCATATTTTTTGTCAACTCTTGGGATTATCAACCCTTTGTCGTGGGTGAAGCGAGTGTTTGAGTCGTGTACTAAAGGAATTTTATTATTTTTGCGAGTTATTTCCTCTATTATATTCATCCGGAATATTCCATGCACTGAATGAAAAGATATGTATCGTATTTCAATAAAACATGAATCTCACATTCCCCAATTTATTGAAACAGTTTTCTAATTGTTTTAATCGGTCAACTAATCGTTATTTTCATTAAATGAAAATACTTATTTGCAAATCTGGATAATCTCTATTAAAAAAAAGAAAAGAATCGGATATTTCTAAGCGTATCTCATTTTTGTGATTATAATCCAGACATTGGACTTTACATACAAATGAAAGAGTTTCTGCTCAATTAAAAACTTCTTTCATCTCACCATAGATAATTCTAGTGAATTAAAGCACTTTGTTATGAATGTGAAGAATAAATATTGAAGCTCCAAGAATTTAAGTAGTATAGTTGTCAATCATGAGTGGAATTGGTGAATGGTACATTTGTGTAAAGTGAAACCAGCGTATGAAGGTTGTAAGCCCCATAAATGCTCAGACTTATACATATTTGCCCCATATTCTTAGCGAATATGGGGCAAATATGAATAAGTATTATAGTATAATAATTATACATATTAGCCCCATATTCTTATACATATTTGTAAAGATGTATTTTTTTTATATAATAGGAAATAATCAAGATTTGTGAGCAAGTATTAGGACACATTCAAAATATTGTAAATAATAATAAAATTTCCTTGGCAATTGGCTAAAAATAGTGAGAAGACAAGTCATATAAATACATTATTTAGATTATAGCAGATTGTCATATATAGTTTATCAACTATAAATGTCAACTGTGTTTCCTTATGTATACAAAGGGTGTTCAAACTTTATTCCTGATAAAGTTTAACCTCTCAATTAATCAAACTTAGTTGCCAACAATTCGTTATACCAATTATAAATAATCAATAATTCATAGAGATGTACGGAGAAATTCAGTTGTTTGGAGGGATTATAAAATAAGCCACAATATATCCTATTTAGCCCAGACTTGTTATATTAAATTATTGGGAAATTATCGAATCTCAAGACAAGGCGTAATTACAGAGACGATATCCGTGATGTATGGTTTACTAAGTAATGTGAAATATTGGGTAAAATAAACACAATAAAGGATACTCGTATTCAAATTTCAACCCTTTAGTTACCAGTTTTTGTTCACCTCCGCAGTGTAATGGTTCTAGAGGTCCCGGGTTCGATTCCCAGGGGGGTTAAATAAATATAAGTGATTTTTCACTGTCATATTTATTCAATATTACCCTGGACTGGTACCTGAAGCGGAGGGCTGATCACCTTTCCTTCATGTGTAAACGATCAAGATAACACTGCGTTTATATGACGCAGTGCCCTATGCACCATTGGGGTGCGGATAAGGGTTTTTTATTTGATTTATTAAGTTACCAGGACCTTTGGGGTAACTATGCCAGAAATACTGCGATTAAAAAAATGCATTTCATTTTTTAATAAATAATTAAAATGTAAAATGTTTTCGATAATTTGTAAACACTATGTGCTATTGTTTCGTGACGAAAATATTTCTAGGAGTTAAAATACTTGTTCAAAAATCGGAAGATGTCTCTAGTAAAGTCAAGCACTGCGTTTCGAGTTTGATCAATACATCTAGAAGTTTCAAGAATTTGAGTAATGCAGTTGTCAATCATGGGTGGAATTGGTAAATGTTACACGTGTGTTGAACGAGCACTTAAACTAGCCTATGATGGTCTGTAAATAGTAGTCTGTAGATAGCCTGTAAATGCCCAGACTATCTACGATGGCAAGATGGCAAAAATAATGTAAAAATATTTTTTCTTATTTGGATTAATTGGAGATAATCCTGATTTGTGAACAATTATTTGGGCACACAAAAAAAAGTTGGGTAATATATCTAAAATTTAACACGGTTATTGGATTGAATTCTATTTTTATTTACATATATCGCTCACTCCTTACAACAGCGTCATATATCAAAAATCGTCAATTTTCAGTTGGCATATTTTCGGAATGCCCAGAAAATGTACTTTATCCCAGCAAATACGGCATATTTTTGACTTGATATTTACCCGCTACAGGGCAAAAAGTGTTGTTTTTGCATTTTGAAGAAACAGCACAGCTTATTTTTTTTTTTAAATAAATAAAATATTTTTCAAATGGAAAAAAAAACATTCAGGTTTTACCTTAAAAGATCTGTTGCACAGTGAAAAGTTCAATAAGTGGCTTGATATTTATTTTGAATACATTTTATTCTATTTTCAAACATAAAAAAAACGATGAAAGGAGAGAGTGATATATGATAATATGTGACGCGTTTTGTCTTATTAGGACATTATTAAACACTTTTGAGTATTTGATAATGTCTTAATAAGACGAAACGCGTCACATACTATCATATCCATGTAAATAAAAGTAGAATTCAATCCAATAGCCGTGTTTAATTTTGGATATATTACCCAACAATTCAAAATGGAATTCTAGTAACTGTCTGCAGTATCAATAAAAACACTAAAAATTGTTTGAAATAAATTTTCGTTTGAAAAATTATCTAAGAGTAAAAATTTTCAATGTGAATCTTCAAACAGCTTACAAAAATGTAAAAGCACGTTTTAATATCCAACTGTTCGATTGTCATCAAGGTATGACACCTTCTCTCGCGTATTTCAGTGATCAGTCAAACTAAACACTACGCGAGCAGAAATTTAAACGAAACCTATTCCTTTGAAGATCATAGTGGAACGACGCGTCTCCAAAATTACCTTATACCCGGGGGTGTCATGTAACAAAAAGTCGAGTAAATTATCACTTTTGCCACCATTTTGTTTCATTAAAATTTCAAAATGGCCGCTATCGAACTTTCACGAAAAAAATAAATTGCAATACTTTGTTCAATGTCACTTTATCTACGTTGAAATTGGAGGACATTGTGTATTTTTCATTTTATTTTTAATATGACTATGAAACAATTTGCATCGCCTCGTAAAAAACTTTGATAGGATAAAGGATTTTATTAAAAAATGGTAATGGAATTTTATTGAATTATAATTTTATACTCTTTATCGTTTCGTTCGGCCAAGTTATTTCGATGAAGGTTATTGGAAGCCAAAAATAATTTGAAAAATACATTTTTGATGTCGATATCAGATTTTTACATTATTAAACTACATTCCAAAATATGAAATGCGTTTTAAAACCCTTACATAACTTTTTCAATATTCAACATCCTTGAAAAAGTTTTTGTTTTTTTTAAGATATTTAAAAAAAATTTACTTACAAACCAACACGCCGCTTCTCCGCTTGGGGTAAGCAGAGATATAAGAATGCCACACCAATCCGTCTACGCAAACGATTTTCGCCTTTTCTACGTGGATGCATACCCGCCGAGAATTTGAAATACTTGAACGAGTCTAGTTTTCCGCAGCTTTTATTACTAACCATACAAGTCCCATAAATTTGTTTCTATTTATTTTTTCACTCATTTCGATCAACATGCCCAAACTATATAAATACACCTAAATTACAAGCGTAGCCGTACATGCACAGTCATACTCCTTTCATGAAAAATTTTGGTATAGCCGTACATGTATGGCCATACTCCCGGGCAAGTTAAAAGGTTTTAATTTTAATTAATAAGGCCATCGAGACCATTCAAAATGTAAAGTAATTTTTTGGGTTACCATAAGGAATACCTTAACTTTGAAAGAACGTATAATAGATAAATATCACGATGTGTGATAATTGGCTATTAAATTAATATGAAAAATCACAAGACTATCGGTGACATTCTTATTGAAATCTGTAGAGAACTAAGAGACAGACGAAGGTTTAAACTAAGATATTTGAATAAAACGAAAAACGTGCGTTCGCATACGTCATCAAATTTCCGTCATCGAACGTTTTATGACGTCATATGGTTTATTGTCTATGATTTATAGAGCTGTAGTAGTAGTAGTGTGGATTGTTTGTTTACAACTATACGACCATTTGTGTTATACAAATATGAGGAGAGGGGGGAGTGGGAAGGTGGACCATAGACATCAACAAATAGAACCCCCAATAATTTAGCAATGACACTAACATTAAAATAACTAAATAATTTGTGAGACGTCATTCGTTGCCAACTTACGAAAATAACATTTTTTCTAAGGCAAATTTTTCAAAAGAAAATGATGAATGAAAATTTTGATTATATCGGCTGTTATAAAAACAAAACGTGCATAAAACAATCCTTTATAGGTTGAGTAAGTTAAATAATATATTCCCCCCGTCTGACATAGATCCATTGTGGGCGAAACTTTTCAAGAAGTTCGATTATCACACGGATACGTCATTCATTGCCAATTTACGAAAATAACGTTTTTTCGAAGGCAAATTTTCCAAAAGAATATCATGAATGAAAATATTGATTATAACGGCTGTTATAAAAACAAAACGTGTCTAATACAGTCCGTTATAGGTTGAGTATGTTAAGTGAGATATTCCTCTCGTCTGACAGAGATCCACTGTTGCCGAAACTTTTCAATAAGCTCGATTATCACACGGATAATTACCTAGAAATATTCACATCTGTTTCAACACAACAAACGTTGAAAAATGTAAATTTTAGATTCCCAGACCTGAGTCGCGAGGCAAAAAATAGAGCTTCATTTTAATTCCATCTCCGTGGCGTTCGTGGGGTAAGTTTGCCAGGGTAGTTTTTTGTTGTTGGAAAAAAAAGTCCTTAACTCGATTGAATCTAACGAAACAGTATTGTGGAGCTGTTACCCCCGAAGTTATTTACTGCCTTCGAGAAGTTTCTACGGAAATTCTCCAGGGGTTTGAGAAAACACATTTCGATGCAACTGCGTGCGATAAACTTGTCAACTATTGAAAAACTTTAATGAATTTAATTTGTAATAAAAAATCTAATTATTTTAACAGTTCTGAAAGCTTATTATATTTATTATGTTATTTTTTGACATCTCAAAATATATAAAGAATATAGAAGTCTGGGAATTTACGGGGCTTACGACCGTCATAAGATGGTTTGATTGATCACTTTACACACTTGAAACATTCACCATTACTACCCATGATTAACAACCACACTTAACAAATTTTTGGAACTTCTATTTATTAGATTTAAGTTTTATACTGACATTTCTTGGTGAAACTGCATTTTATATAATAAAATAACAAGTTTTTATTGATTCAGGGTTTAATTTGTAGTACTCCATTTTAATTTATGAATTAATTTTTAAATCAAACACAGAATTTTTGAGTCTACTTGGTTGTATTTTATTAAAATAATAATAATAATAAATCCCTTACCGCACCCCAATGGTGCATAGGGCACTGCTTCATATAAACACAGTGTTATCTCGATCTATTGCACATGAAGGAAAGGTGATCAGTCCTCCACTTCAGGTACCAGTCCAGTGTAATATTGAATAAATATTAGAGTGAAAAAATCACTTATATTTATTAAACCCACCTGGGAATTGAACCCGGGACCTCCAGAACGGTAGCCGAGCATACTGACCATTACACTACGGAGGCGGACTTTATTAAAAACAAATAAAAATTTATGTTGTGACAATTGTTTCGCCTAGTAACGCCATTCGTTTGAAAATGCCATAACTAGGTGAAACAATTGTCAAAATATTAATTTTTATTTGATTTTAACAAAATACAACCAAGTAAACTAAAAAAATCTGTATTAGATTTAAAAATTAATTCATAAAATAACAACTATGTAATTTTTTCCATATTAATTTTATTTGACCAGCAACCAGATTTTGACGTTACCGATATCAGTCTGGTGATTTAAAAAAAAATAATATATTCAAACATAACATATTGGTGATTTTTCATATATTCATTTATTAATTAATGTTAACAAAACATAAAAACCCTTAAAGTACAGGTAAAATAAACTTCGATATTAATGGATATTATTTAATGGCTTTGAGATGTAATCTCTTCATGAAAATGAGAAACGTTTAAATTGGGACGATAAACAAAAACATTGGAATTTTGCACATGTGTACATGTATGTGCTTTCAAATTCAATTAAAACGGATTAAGACTCGCAAATATGTGAAATATTCCATCAAATTCACGGGTATGGAATCAATGCCATAGAATTTTATTGGTGTCTGGTACCAAATTCTCCATCAAATTGATTTTCAAATCAATAATTATTTTAATTAAATTTATACCAAAACAGCTTACCAACAATCCATCGAATAGAGATTGCTTTGTAAAAACACCTAGTACGTTATAACTGGAATTCAATGGAATGAAATTAAATTTGAAGAATTCAATAATTTATTATTAATAACATGAACAAAACTAGATTTATTATTCTATTATTGTTTGTGGTAGACAGAATAAATATGACGATAAAGATGACACATATTACATAAAATTTTTAATATTTTTTTACTACCCTTTATGACTACTACCATCATAATAGTAGTCATATGGTAAAAAAAAAAGAAATTATATGTTATTGGTGTCACCTAAGGCAGAGCATGCATAGTTTTTATAAGAAAGAAAATGTAATTTTAAGCATTCTATGCTTATGACGTAGAATTTAGGTTAAGTGACCACTTTATATACTTGATTGACGTTCACCATCCTGGCCTTCATTGAACATCCATGTTGAATCAATTTTGATTAATTTATTTAATTGTTCAAAACATATTACAAACATTGGTCGTATATATAATATTCCCGATGAATAATTTCTATTTCTCATTTTGGGACAATGGATTAGGGTTAACAAGACTAGAACACAAATAATAAAGTTACAATTAAAATATAAATAAAAAAACTAATACATGGCAAAATATAAAAAAAAAACAGGCATAAGAAGCATATGTAAAAGAAATAAATGAGAAAAACATAAGGTAAGAAGCATATTTAATATAAACAAAAGAGAAAATATATAAAATGAGAAGAAAAAAAACATAAGGTAAAAAGAAAATATGACTAAACACTACATGTATATCTTTCCATAAACCATATTTTCAGATCATTTATTTTGGATCCCCAAACTATGAACTGTTGTTCGATTCATTTCATTTTTGAGTTGCAATTTTTAATAGACGTGAAATTTCGATGATGCTGACATCATTTAAGAATTCTTAAAGTATGTAGCTATCTCTTATTAGACATTTGTCTCAGTTGAGGCATCTATAATATAAAAAAAAACATATTATCCCTACGGATAATCAGTTAATAATAATAAAAATCTCGAATGATTTATATAGCGTCATTTTCGTAAAAACCTACCTCAAGGGTAGTTATACCAAATATAAACCTTAATTGCGAAAGTTAAGCTGGCAGTACACAATGTAGTCCTGGTTCCTATTTAAGTGTATGTAAGTGAATGTTTATGATCAATGCTATATTTGAATCTCCCTGAAATCAGCCCTTGTGATAGCTGTACAAATGTCATTTCAGTGATTAAATATTCATTTTTAATTAACGTTTTACTTAGAAAATACCACTATTTATTAAAATCTACTGTGACATGTGTTTCGATGCATTCCGCATCATTTTCAAACACCGTATTTGTTTGAAAATGATGCTGAATGCATCGAAACACGTGTCACAGTAGATTTTAAGAAATAGTGGTATTTACTATGTCAAACATTAATTAAAAAAAGATAGATTTTACCACAAAGTGACTGCCAAATCAATTAATGAAATTAAATTTTCATCTTGAAACACGCTAATACGAGTTTTTATATTATTATTTTAAAACTAATATGCAATATTTTAACTCATATCTACAAACCGTACATAAATTATATAAATTTAGACAAGTTAAATGTACCTAGAGTTACTGAACTAAACTGAAACTTTATTAGTAGTGTAATTTAATAATCACTTAATCTGAAATATCACTTGTTCTCCTGATCAAAAATGCTACGTAAGTACGTTTGGCGAGACCTTTTCATTTCCAAAATGAAAAATTACAATTTTCCCTTTGTACTACATGTATAAAGTGAAATTGTCAAACAATTATTGTTGAAAGAACAGATTTGAAATGGTAATTTTATTCCAAAAATCAGTGATCGCATTACGAGTCTCACATGAAAGTTATAACTTAGTTTGTCCGTGAAATTTCACGGTGTGGAGAGCGAGCGGGTGTGTAGTAAATGTTAATAGGATGTCTTTCCAAATGACACGTGCCACGTAAAATCAACTCACAAAACGCACGGGTTGGGTGATTACGAATTACATACACGGAAATCATAATTATTGTTCCTACCGGTGTCGCACTGTGGATAGTCCTCAGCGCTTTATGGACAAAAGCTACAATACATATTTTGGGAGCATTTACATTTACACATAAAAAATAAAAACAGTTCAACGGTCCTTATTGACTATGTTTCGCCTACTTTCAAAATCCGCCAGATCCATGTAAGTCGATTTCACAAAAAATGCAAAAATCTCCGGCAACATTTTTGTTTAAAAAAAATGTCTATCTTGACGTACATATAATATTATGAAATAGAGAATTTTATCATTTTTTAAGAAAATTTTTCTATATTTAAAAAAAACAGGAGACACAAACCGATAGTTTTAATTTTCGACCTATCCCCACTCTCTGATTGGCCGATATGGGTCAGAAGGCAAGTTCCATGAAAATAGAGAAATTTGAAATACAACGTTGTTTTTAAGTATTTTTTAGCAGCGTTTTCAAGTATATAAATATTTTAAACAATAAAACTCACAATTGGCATTCCGATATATTGAGTATTTATTTCAAAATCTTGTGTAGGCAACACACTCCTTCAATAAAAAAGTCCTTTAAAAAAAAAAATGTCATTTAAAAAACCCATGGTCAAGTGAATTGGTTTGAGATAGCTAAGTTGTTAAGACTGAAAAACTTTAAAAAATCAAAACACAAAAAAATTATTAGCAAAAAAAAACTGATATTTACGGTCCGATAAAATTTCACTGCTCGCTACTGTTTATATATACATATATTTAAAAAAAACTATTATGTCCCTTTCTTTTGAATTTCTCATTAAAAGTCCAAAAATTCAAATGAATTGTAGTACTTTATTTACATCATTAAGAACAGTTTTTGTTTCCCAGTTTTTATACATAATGTTTAAAAATTTGAATACAAGATAAGCACTATCGATTAAATTTAGAAATATGTGCTGAGATGGTTTGGATATGTGAAACGAATGTATGAGAAAAAAGGGGAATTGAATTTATCCTGCAAATGTTGTTAGAATAAAGAGCAGAGGAAGACCAAAGAAAACATGATTAGATAAATAAATAAATACACAATTTTCGAGCATTTTCACAATTTTTATAAAAATAAAATCAAGAAATGCATTGGTTTGGTGACAATTTTAAGCGTTCACAATCAATTCGAGAATTAATTTGTTTTAAAATAATGTTATTTGATAAATAACTTTGTCCACTATTCCCGTTCAGGATGATTCACAGTGCGTGGGATGTATGGTTGTTTCCGTAAATAAAATAATTATGTTATTTCGTATTCCGATTTTGTACGCACAAAGGTAGTGTGATTACTCAGTTGAAAGCTTTTTAGCATAATTTTATCTGGTATACTTTTGTGCAATGAAAAGCAAACGTGAGTTCTCTGACAATACTCAAAATTAACACAAAGCCACAAAATTATGAATTACAAAAAATCATACGCACACCAAAAGATTATTTGGAAATATATAAATATATATACATATATATATATATATATATATATATATATATATATATATATATATATATATATATATATATATATATATATATATATATATATATATATATATATATATTTATATATATATATATATATATATATATATATATATATAAATATATATATATATATATATATATATATATATATATATATATATATATATATATATATATATATATATATATATATATATATATATATATATATATATATATATATATATATATATATAAAATATATATATATATATATATATATATATATATATATATATATATATATATATACATATATATAAATATATTTAAAAATATATATATTTATATATATATATATATATAAATATATATATATATATATATATATATATATATATATATATATATATATATATATATATATATATATATATATATATATATATATACATATATATATATATATATATATATATATATATATATATATATATATATATATATATATATATATATATATATAAATGTATATATATATGTATATATATATATATATATATATATATAAACATATCTCAACAAAGATGAAGAGAATAATGGAAGTTTGGGTATTAAAAGAGCTTAAGACTTTTCATAGGCTGGTATGACTGATAAATTATGTTTGGTAAAAATATATATTTATGGTACATTGGCGACGAAAAAAAATAAAATCATTACTTTAAAAGAAAGTAATTTTTTATTTTGACCATTGGTTATTTTATCAGTAACTGCACAATAACAAATACAGTCTCACCAAAAACTGCGTTAACAAGTTCTTCGTATGTTTTTAGGTAAAATCAAACGGATAGAGATGACCTTTGGAGTAATGTATCATTATTTTTGGACAAATAATGATTTTTGAAATATTTCAATTAATATTAAATTTTAGTTTTCAACTGACTTTTTAAAGTAGAACTCATTTTATTATTATAATATAAAACAACTCCATATTTTTTCAACTTTATTTGATTTGAGAGAGGCTTGACAAAATTCGTAAATATACAACAAAGCGCAGGTTGAAAGCTATGAATATATTTACTTTTTCTGAATAAAAATAAATTAGTTGAATTCAGGTAATGTGGGTATTCAAATAATTTTTACATGTAAAATATTATATGTCAAGGGTTTCAAGGAGGATTTTTTTATAAATTTTGTTATTGAAATGAATTTTTGCAGCGACGTTTACAATCTTTGCAGACCATACTGAATGAATCAAAACATGCATCAGAACATTTATTATTTGTATTATTTAAAAATATATGAATATGAATAAATACTGACTAGTATTTTTTAGAATCTATTGTGACACGTATGTAGATGCATTCGGAATTATTTTTATGTTTAATGTATACAGTAAAAAGCAAGTTGTTACGCTGAATGCAAAAAATATGTGACATAATAATTTTTAAGAATAAATGGTATTTACCAAGTCTAACTTAAAATAACAATGGGAAAATATTACAACAACATAATTGTTAAATCAATTGATGAATAACTGTAAACTGGTTAATGATCATTGCTCATGATGAAAATGTATTTTTACAGTTTGAGAAATCTTAACGTTAGTTTTAAATTAAAAAAAAATAATTATCAATTAGATGCAGTTGTATCGAGATGCCTCAAAGACTCGGTGTGGAGGAACAAACACATGAGAATATAAAGTAAAATGAAAATATTTTATTTATTGTTTCGGCATTAACTTTGTGGTAAGACATGTTACAATGGTTAAAGAAAACACTTGTTTTTTACCACTTGAGTTTTATTATAGACTACATGTTTCAGAAGTTAAACTTCCATCATTCAGGTCTGTATAGTAACTAAAAAATAAAATATTAAATTGTTCTATAAATAAGAATAAGGGAAGTAAGGGGAAGAGGTTAGTTACTTACTTAGTTACTTTCCCCTCTCCTTATTTATAGAACAATTTTATATTTTATTTTTTAGTTATTATACAGACCTGAATGATGAAAGTTTAACTTCTGAAACATGTAGTCAATAATAAAACTCAAGTGGTAAAAAACAAGTGTTTTCTTTAATCATTGTTAAACGAAAATATACAAAACATTTTGACTGAATGCTATGATCACATCATTAATTGTCTTGGATGATCGCGTATATAAAAAAAATGGTCCTGTAAGATCGAGAATGAGATGAATTCCAGCAAAATATTAGTAACCTGTCAATTCGAAATCACCCCCATTATCCACCAAACATTAAGGGAGATATAATTTATTTGCCTCCACGCTATATATAGCTTTAGATAGCTCATCTTCATAACACTGGCTGAGAGCTTAGAAATATGCTGCCTCCAGAGGCATAAGATTTTTATCCCTTATTATTATTTTTTTAATTTAAACTTAATGTACTGTAAATAAATAAGTACATTGGCGGGCTTATGTACTTATTTATAACTCGGTGTGGAAAACACATGAAAATAGAAAGTAAAATGAAGATATGCAAAACATATGTTCGACCAATAGCCACTTATGGGATTGAGGCAAGAGCAGATACTTCTAGAACAAAATCTCGCCTTCGAACCTCCGAGATGAAGACTCTCTGATCCATAGTCAGAAACACATTGCGAGACCGAGTCAGAAATACCGATATTCGAAGCATGTGTAAGACGGAGGATATCGTGAGGTGGAGACGACAACGAAGGCGATACTGGAAGGAACATATAAACAGAATGTCGAAAGACAAACTTCCACGTATCGCCCTCCAAGGCAACCCTCAAGGACGCAGACCCCCAGGCAGACCTCTGAAAAAATTAAAAGACAGCTGGGAGTCGATATCTCAAGAGCGATATGCGGAGGCACAAACATATCCTTTGGATCTACAAAAAGAAGAAGAAGAAGAAGATATGTTTCATCATAAAAAAATATTGTTTGTCTAATTATATTAAGAACAAGCATCAAGTATAACCACTTAATATTTGAAACACGGTACGTATGTAGGTATAAGTAATATAAAATGATACACTACCAACCCCCTAAATATATCTGGGTATGTAATACAAACCGAAGATTTTCACCCTTGTCAAGCTGACGTTTTGATATAAGAGAAGCAAGGACAAGGGTAGTTTACGGATTCTGGCGGTAATGCTTGGAATTTCTATATTTTCAAGAAAATTGGACGTCTTGTATTCCGAATGGGTGTGACAAATAACCCATAACAACGAGATAAGGAAGCGACACTTTTTTAATTTGTGAGAAGAATATAAAACTGGTAGTAAAGGAACTATTTTAGATGAGAAGGGACGATAGAGTGATCGGCTCTTTGATACAAAATACAATTTATTTAACATTTAATTGAGCAAACTACATCCATAAAAAGAAAGCTTTTACAACATTTTTAGTAGATTTATATTATCCACTGACACTTCGTGATGGAATTGCATTTTTAATTTATTATTAGATTAAAACCAATATTTTTAGCTTTTCCACTTTTTTATTTGACCAGCGACCGGGTTTCGTCGTTACCGACATCATCAGTGACCAGTCTGATGATGTCGGTAACGACGAAACCCGGTCGCTGGTCAAATAAAAAAGTGGAAAAGCTAAAAATATTGGTTTTAATCTAATAATAAATTAACATTTTTAGTGTTTCCAAATACTTGTTCACAAATCTGGGTATTCTCCAATAAGGAGTTTTTTTTACATTCTCACATGTAGTGTCATGAGATTGATGATGTAGAGGTTCCAAACAATTGAGAAGTGTGATTGTCAATCAGGTGAAGAATGGTGAATGTTACACGTGTGTAAAGTGATCACTTTGACAGGTCATAAGCCCAGATTTCGTTATTCTTCTTCATCGTTGTGAAGATGTCAAAATATAAAAATAATGCGGTTTTGAAAATTAAAACTAAAACGTATTGAAATAAGGTTAATTTTTCACATTGATATTATATTTAAATAGGCATATTTGTTCGGCTGAACAGTTTGAAGATGAAATGGCCTGTCAATATTTTTTTTCTCATATTGAAATGAAAATTTCTAGGTCGTCGCACATATCCTTTGATATTTATTTCGTGTCAAAGACGCCTTGAAATTCATTAATATTTTGACAGCTCTTGTTTGGATCTCACGGTGGTTTATAAAATTGTCACTGCGGTGATGATTTTTAATTTCTTTGTAGATTGAATTTATATTTGCTTAAATATACAATATAAAAAAAAGAAAGCAACTACGATCTTACAAAATTTGACTCAAATCGACCTTTATATTTATACTTTGTCCACAAAAAGATATTCGATTTCTGAAAATCTTAACCTCGGAAGCTGAAAATTCAAACGTATAATTATTTCACTTCAAACATACTTTTTACTTTATTTAAATCTACTCTAAACTTTCATAGCATTGATTTTTTTCTATGTTTTCGTAATTATTTATGAAAATATAAAAAATTCAATGCCAATAAAGATTAAAGTAATAAAACAAACAATCAATTATTATTTTTTTTAAATTCAAAACTTGAATAAATCTCTTTAATGAGTTTTATTTATATACACGACTAGTTTCGAAAAAATCTATATGTTTTCGAAACTAGTATATATAAATAAAACTCATTAAAGTGGTATATTCAAATATTTAGTTTTTTTTTAATAATCAACATGTCGTTCGACAAAGTTAATGCCGAATCAATAAATAACATTGAAAAAAAAGAGGGCTTTAGTTTTTTTGAGCCAAAAGACTTTGAAAGGCTATGGTTTTTACGTAAAGATGGGTATTGAAAATATTGTAAAATTTATTGCTTTTTAGTTCAGTTTTTGATCTTTTAATTTAAAATTATTATTATTAACCTGTTTTATACAAAGTAGTAAATTAAGATAAATTTAGAAGACAAATGTTATAATGTTAATAATATCTTAATGCGACTCTTGAGTTTTGAGACACCTTTCATTGCAAATTAATATTTTACGTAAGTTTGACGAAGACAAATTAATTAAATCAAGAACGACTTCCTCAGATGTAAGTTTCCTTTCATTAAAATTGACATTCTATGGAGTATTCTGAGACATTTTGGAATATTCCAAAAACGTAATAATACAAGGAACGTCACTAAATATTTGCAAGTTTTAACCTTTTTCCTCTAAGGTCAATATTTTTTATAAGACCTGAAAACACAGAATTTAATAATTAATTTGGAAAAGTATCTGCATTAGAGAAAAATATGATAAGTTGACATTTTCAATTTAACTATGAAAGCAGGCGTACTAAAGATGGCATTTAACATAATGTAATGGTAGTAAAATACAAAATATTTTTATTATATTCGTATTTGAAGACTGTTTTTATCAAAAAAATAATGAGAAAAAAACATTGGATTGTAAAAAGGATGAATCAGAGTGCTTTATTTCTGAAAATTCTGACTTGGTAATTTGATGAGATGATTACTTCCTACTCTTAGATTTTATTTTACTTTTATATTCATTTGTCCGCCTCCGTAGTGTAATGGTCAGCACGCTCGGCTACCGTTCTGGAGGTCCCGGGTTCGATTCCCAAGGGGGGTAAAATAAATATAAGTGATTTTTTCACTGTAATATTTATTCAATATTATTACCCTGGACTGGTACCTGAAGCGGAGGGCTGATCACCTTTCCTTCATGTGTAAACGATCAAGATAACACTGCGTTTATATGACCCAGTGCTCTATGCATCATTGGGGTGCGGATAAGGGTTTTATTTTTATTATTATTATTTATATTCACACAAACGTTACATAAAGTTTATTTTTATCTTTTATAGTAAATAAAAAATAAAAAAAAAATAAAAAAAATTAAAAAAATCTTTTATTTTTCCCTATTTCACATTTTTACGATTTATTTTGTTTTTATGCCTATTTGAGTGTATTATATTTTGACAGCTAATTAACGATTACTATTTTAGTTAAATTATTGTAACTAGTTTCATACCATATTATGTATTGCATTTACCTTGTCAATCGTTGTTTTTTTGGATATTTTTTTTAAGAAATGTTTTTTTTTACTCATGTAATTTTATCTTGTGCTGGAACATGAAGCGGACGAAAATCACTTTGCTTTTATGCATTAAACGATGATGCATATATTTATAACAAAAAATGAAAATTCATTAAAATATTGTAAAAAGGGATTATTTTTTTAAAAATTAAACATTTGTAGTAAACCACATTATAGTTTTATTTTTATACCCGACTGGTTTAGAAAACATGCAGATGTTTTCATCTACAGGTGAAAATTAAAACTAAAAAATTTAAAGAAGTTTTAATTTTCAATGTGAAAAAATCAGTAAGTTTTCGAAACAAGTCGTGTTTAAAAATAAAACTCATTAAATGGTTTAAAACAAGTGTTTAATTAAAAAAATAATCAACATGTCATTCCACAAAGTTAATGCCGAATCAATAAAATGTAAAAAGTATGTTTGTATCTACGTACAGTCGTAAAAAAATGTCCGATAATGTTTTCGGTTTGCCTGCTTAGCTATCTAAACTGGATTCACTTGACCATGGGTTTTTTTTATACAGAAATCTTTTCTTCTACACCATTGCTCAAAGTTTAATGTATGAAGTACGACTACCCCTGTTACATTTTTCCGTTCCGGAGATTTTCTATAGTAAGAGGGGTGAAACGGAAAGCCCCTTTTTTATTATTTAAGTCGTGATGTTTCAAGTTCAACTGGGCACGAGTATGTATGACCAAGACCAGGCGACTTTTATTTTCGAAGCAAGAAGGCTAGCCCTAAATAAAGCTGGAATATTTACTCAGGGAAAAGCTTGATATATGAAAGGGGTTTCTTACGTAAGACGACAACCACGTGCATTTCTTACTTCAGTCGCAAGAACTTGACTTTTTGTTTAAAAAACCGTTGTTGAAATAGATCGTCATAATGATCATTTAGAGTATTTGTCTTTATTGCTGAGGGCCATCATCATCCACTATCTTATTAACTTATCAATCAAAACCTTTTTTGTTTCTTGAATGTTTTCCGCAGATACTTTGTGGTACATTTTATAATATCTTTATAAAATTAATTAACTTTGTTTTCACCGCTTTTTTATTAATACAATTCAACCTACTGGTTTCAACAATACATTGTCATCATCAGGGTTTATTTTAAATCAAAAACATTAAAAACATTGTTTTCCACCTCTTCCGACACACTGCCATACGCATCACTTCAACAACTGGTAATCAACTGGTTCAACAACAGCCTTGGTCAGTCAATCTAGTGGGGTTTAATGTTCTGATCTTCTATTTTATTGTCATCATTGCTGAGGGTCATGATCGTTCTCTCTCTTTTGGCTGAAAACATTTTTACAACATTTTAGGTGTGTCTAAATACTTGTTCAAAAAATCTGGATTATCTCCAATAACAGGAGTTATTTTCATATTATTTTTTGACATCTCATCAAAGATGAAGAAGAATATGGAAGTCTGGGCATAACTGATGGAATAACTGTGGACACAAATAAATGTGGACGGTAAAAAAATTGACTAACCAAATCAAGGCTGCCAGTACATCAGTGGTTGGAGCAATGTAAATAACAGTGTTAAAAGGCGGAGAAAAACTTAACAAAATGTTTTCATATTATTTTTAGACGTCTCATCAAATATGAAGAAGAATATGGAAGTCTGGGCCTGTACGGGGCTGACGACCGTCATAGGATGGTTTAAGTATTCACTTTACACACTTGTAACAATCACCAATTCTACCCATTATTGACAACCACACTACTCAAATTCTTGGAAGTTCTATATAAATGAACCAGTTTAAAAACCTTGTTCTTGAATCACTAGAACTTCACAAGAGACATCTATTGGTGAAATTATTATGAAAAAAAAGCTTTTTATTGAGCAGAAACTCTTTTATTAGTATGTGAGGTCTGAATGTTGGATTATTATCACATACATGGGAAACACCAGAAGAAAATATTTTCATTTTTATTATGTTATCTTATAATTTGACCAGTTATTTATTTACTACATTTTGAGTGTGTCCAAATACTTGGATTTTTCCAGATATGTGACCAAATATTTGGACACACTCAAAATGTTCTATGTTACGTTGTTTGAAAACGTGACGTGTTTTTTTTCTACAGTCACTATAGTAGCATTTTGAGAGTAGTTTTAAATTTTTTAAAAACATTTTAGCAGCAATTTTAATGTAGTTATTTTAATACCCCATATGAGGGTTTAATTAAGGAGACAGTCAAAGTTTTGACAAAGCAACATTTTCTTTTCTAAAATTCTCAATGATAAGATTCTTGAAATTATAATACCTCGATATTCTAAAATTCTGTCAATTAGAAGTTTAGATAATATTATGCCGATTCAAGAGATTATCTTATCCACTAAGAACAGAGTTCTCTGCCAACTCCAGATGAATTATATTGAAATTTATGCACAGATTTACTATGCATATACGACTCTCGACCATAATCCAAACAACAGCTCTCATGGGTTCATCATCGTCATTGTATATTTTCGCTGTCTTAAATATTATATAAATTTACTCTTGAATATTTGAATATTATGCTACGTTATAAAAACTATAATTTTTTTATTTTAAAAAAAGGGAAATATTCGTGTTTCTAATATTTACAAAAATTCTTCAGTTTCATACAATTTCTGTGAGCCTAAGCGGTTCGTTTTTAGATATATGTAGGTATCAAATTGTGGTAGAGAGGGTTTGAACCGAAAAACTCTGAGTCAAGGGTCCGCGACACTAACTACAGGACCACAACCCGACACTTAATAATTATGAAATAAGAACAACAAAAATCTAGCAACTACCTGCTTTATTTTATTTGTTTCCGTAACATTTACTTTGTAACAAAAACATAGGATTTTCAGGGTTTTTTTAAAACACGTTTAATTTATGTTATGTGTGTGTGTGTGTGTGTGTGTGTGTGTGTGTGTGTCTGTCTGTGTGTGTGTGTGTGTGTGTGTGATAATGAAATGAGAAATAAATTTAATAAAAACTTATAAATACGTACGTAAGTCCCGTAGGAATTCGATTTCTTACGTAAAGAATATCAGTGTATGTATAATAGAATTTAAAGACGATGTATTCGGTGTAAAATTTAAGATTGAGTTACAGGAAATTAAAAAGGTTAACAAAAGTTCTTTAAGTGATTGGGACATTAGCAGCATATGAATGACGATTAAATTACTTTTATTTTTCTGTTCAATTATATATACTACTGAAAATATGTAAACAATTTGTAAATATATTGTTTATACACACATATACAGTATCTACTCAATGAATTAGGGCCACGCAGAATTTCGCGCAATTTCTCAATTCAAACAGGAATAACTCAGAGAAAACCTTGTATAAAACAACATTGAATTTTATTTACACATGAACACTTTATTACGCTTAAATTATGCATATATTTTCATATAAATATAGTAAGTATTTAGTATTTCCACCTTTGGCAGAAATAACTGCCTCAATTCTTTTTGGCATACTTAAAATGCACTGTTTTATCATGTTTTTTATTTCTTCGTCTTCTGACCAAATTTTTTGAACATTTTTTTTAGACAGTCTACTGTCGGATTTGGAAATGAGTATACCTTATTTTTTAACATGCTCCATACGTTTTCTATAGGATTAAGGTCCGGAGAATTTCCAGGCCAGGGGAGCAAAGGCAGATTTTTGTTAGACAAAAATTTTATTATTGATTTAGCCCGGTGGCAAGGTGCCCCATCCTGCATGAAGGTGTATGGACCTTCTATTGGGTCGAGTGTATGGTAGAAGGGCAATAAAATTCGTTCGAGGACCTGCTTATAGGAATTTTGGTTCATTGTTCCTTCCACGAAAAACAACGGTCCAGGTAAATTGTTAATAATACATGACCATATCATTGTTGCCGGGGGTTGTTTGATAACTTTTACCACACAGGCCTCATTGTAACGTTCCATTGATGTTCTCCTGACGAATTGACGGCTCTCTGTCACGGCTTCTAACCGGCACTCATCACTAAAGATGACCTGAAAAATAATGAAAATTTAAGTTTAATTCAAATATATAAGTTTATTTACTAAAATGATATGTTGAAAATTCAATTTAAATAAATACCTTTTTCCAATCATCAACCGAGTAATTTCGATGTAGCCTGGCCCATTTTAATCGATCCGCTTTCATTCGTGGTGTCAATTTTGGTACTTTTACAGGGCGCCTGCATTTCAGATTTACTTCGTAAAGACGTCGCCTCAGTGTTGATACCGATATATTTATACCCTCTTCTTCCAATTTTATTTTTAATGTTTTTGCTGATGCACTACGGT
Source organism: Brachycentrus maculatus (assembly GCF_059751285.1). Lineage (NCBI taxonomy): Eukaryota > Metazoa > Arthropoda > Insecta > Trichoptera > Brachycentridae > Brachycentrus > Brachycentrus maculatus. Next base: position 325,386 of record NW_028280876.1, on the reverse strand, counting down.
TTTCTAAGGCACTTTGAACGATTTTTCGATCAGTCCTCGGTGTTGTTTTTCTAATCCTACGACAGTTCTTTCGCCGATTGCTGGTGGCGGGTGACTGATTTTTTATTGATTTTGAAATTATGTCCACTGTTTGACGAGAAACGTTTTCTTTTTTTGAAATTTCTCTATTAGATAGTATTCCTAATTTCAGTAGCACTATAACACTAGACTTTTTTTCCTCAGAAATGTCTTTACTTTTTCCCATTTTGTCCTTTTCAAAAAAAAACACTTGTGTTTACAAAAAAATTTTATACTTTATGAACTAAAATTAAAAATTAAGTTTTTTTCACAAGACACGATAACTATATAACCTCTCTGAACAAAACAACAACCAGAACTCAAGAAACTTCACTAATAAATGAGATAGGACTATTATTTTAACTTTCAACTATCTGTCTACCTGTGCTAATTAGGGACCTTTCTCAGAAAAAGGGTTTGAAATTTTGTAAAGGCTTAAATAATCCAGGTATATTTTACATATTATTGAAGGTAATATACATGATATTAGATGTCAATAGAAAACTTAAAGTATTTATGTAAAATAAATATAATAATCCAAAAGATTTCAGAGTATTCAAAAAAATAATGGGTGGCCCTAATTCATTGAGTAGATACTGTATAATTATATATAATTTCAGGATTATCGATCAAACCCCGGAACAATCGATTAAAAATCGTATTCATATACACATTCCTTCTAGTCTCTAAACTATTATAGCCAAGCATATCCTGGAGAAACTCGGTCGGGTATGGCCAAGGATTATACCAGTATTACTGTCGTTATCGATGTCATCAGACTTGTGGGAGACTGGACAAAATTCTGTGTTATATAGACAACAAGGTAGGGATTAAACCATGATTTTTTCAAAAAATATTCTGACTATGAATTTAAATGGAATGAATATAATTACTTAATAATAATTTTCATAACGTTTTAAATGTGGTAGGATTTTAAAAAGTATGTTATATATATATATATATATATATATATATATATATATATATATATATATATATATATATATATATATATATATATATATATATATATATATATATATATATATATATATATATATATATATATATATATATATATATATATATATATATATATATATATATATATATATATATATATATATATATATATATATATATATATATATATATATATACATATATATATATATATGTATATAAATATATAATATATATATATATATATATATATATATATATATATATATATATATATATATATATATATATATATATATATAAATATAAATATATATTATAATTTTTTTTTAACCATTAGTGAAATTTCGAGCATTTTTATCATATTGTTTATTTCCTTAACAATCCACTTCTCAAAATGTAAAATGAGAAAGGAGCAATGATTGATGTTTTAAAAAGTCTAAAATACGTTTGTATATTTTTAATTGAAGAAAAAAAAACGGGAAACGTTTACTATTTTCTGTAACAAATTAATTCTTGTTTCTCCGTTTATCGCATTTTTAAAAGATATTTCATGAAGCATTTTTCCAAATAAAAAATGAGCTCTAATTAATGGAGTAATTATTCTTCTAGAACCGCTGAAAAAAATGAAAAATTGAAGTGATTTATTTGTTGCGAAATATTTTACAGAAAGTCGGAATACGTATTTAAATATCATTATATCTCTTTAAGATTTTAGACGCTCTGTTTTATAAAAATATAATTTGAGGGACAAAAATGCGAGAATTCATTTCGTTAACACAAGGAATACGAACACACGATAAAAGCTAAGCTAGTGCGGATATGGTACCCTGAGTGAACTAATTAAGTTTTAAGGTTGTTTTTTTTTAAATCTCGATTTAAAAATAAAACTGAAGCATTTAAGTTTGGTCGTTTGTAACAATTACGACCTGTCAGTGGTTTTTTTATTGATCACTTTACACGCTGTGTAATATTCACCATTCTACCCGTAATTGAAAACTTTCTTCTTCTTCTAATCCTAATCCAGCCCAATGGTGCATAGGGCACTTGATAGTATCGGCGCAGTAACTGATCACTTTTCATGCTGTGTAACGTTTACCATTCTACCCGTAAATGACAACCTTCTTCACATTCTTATCCTAATCCGCACTCAATCGTGCATAGGGCACTGAATCGTATTGGGACAGTATTTTTTAATTGTTAGTTGCATGGAGGCTAGGTGAAATTTGTACCACTCAAAGGTGTTATTTGATAAATATGAGAGTGAAAATTACTTTTATTCATTTTAACCCCCTGGGAATCAAACTCGGGGCCTCCAACATGGAAGCCAAATACGCTTACCACTACACTACGAAGACAAAACAAAAACTGGATATTCAAAGTTAAGAATATTGTATTGTGCTTCAATTGAAAAGATCAACTACGTATGAGTTCGTCAGAAATATAATGGTTAAAATTGGTAAGTTTATTTTTAAAACCACAAATATTTAGGTATTTTCACTCTTATTTTATTTGACTAGTGACCAGGTTTCATCATTACCGACTTCATCCGGTTAATGGAATTTTAAAATGTAATATACACAAAAAACAGGGTATGAAATCAATCAACCAAGCTTTTAGTAGTTTATTACAATAATAAATATATATAAAAAGATAAAAGAGATATATGCAGGTTTTTTTTTAATATAAATCTTTTTTGCAGGTGTATGTATATATATGTATGTATATCGTAGTCATACAGGAGAAAGTTATCAGGAGCATTTTTACAAAAACATTATTATTGACAATTTGATACCTTACTAGCTTAATATTGCGCTGAAAAAAATCCCAATGAAATTTTCAACTTGGAAGTATAATATACTTATTGACTTATTTAAAATGACTTACTGCATAGGTGTTTATTTTCTTGGCAAAAGTCACTTAAATGGCATAAATAAATAAATAAATAAATATGACACAGAATTTTGTCCAGTCTCCCACTAGTCTGATGACGTCGATAACGACAATAATACTGGTATAATTCTTGGCTGTACCCGACCGAGTTTCTCCAGGATATGCTTGGCTACAATAGTTTAGAGACTAGAAGGAATGTGTATTTGATTACGCATTTTTATCGATTGTTGCGCGGTATGATCGATAATCCTGGAATTATCCGGAGCATTGGTCTGTATGTTCCCGATAGTTACCTTAGACAGCGTCGGCGTAGATTGTTTCACATTCCTATATACAGCACCAACCTGCCGATGGTTATGCCTGTAGGAAGAGCTACCTCTATGCTGAACAATATCACGCCGGATATTGATCTGTACCACGTGTCTGTATACGCTTGAAATGTTAGTTTGTTATGTATATATAAATTATAATTGAATAAATAGAATTGAATACTCTATCTCTGCTCAAATAATATAAAAGAGGGAAAAACCATAGGTTGGTATTTTATTATATCAAATGCAGTTCCACTAAGAAATGTCAGTACAAAACTAATTATTATTATTCTACAACATTTTGAGTGCGTCCAAATATTGACCACAAATCTGGATAATAAAGGAGTTATTTTTTTTTTTTTTTTTGACATCTCATCAAAGATGAAGAAGAATATTTGATGATATGTCAAAAAATAATTCCTAAAATTGGAGATAATCCAAATTTGTGAGCAAGTAATTGGACACACTCAAATGTTGTAAATAAATGAACTGGTCAAATTACAAGGTAAAATCATAAAAATGAAAATGTCATTTTCTGGCTTTTCTCATGTATGTGATTATAATCCTGGATTTAGACCTCACATACTAATATAAAAGTTTCTGCTCAATTAAAAAGCTTCTTTTCATCTCACCAATAGATGTCTCTAGTAAAGGTTTAGTGATTCAAGAACAAGATTTCTTAATTGGTTCAAATATACAAAGAACTTCCAAGAATTTGAGTAGTGTGGTTGTCAATAATGGGTAGAATTGGTGAATGTTACACGTGTGTAAAGTGATTACTTAAACCAGCCTATGACGGTCGTCAACTCCGTAAATCTCCAGACTTCCACATTCTTCTTCATCTTTGATGAGGTGTCAAAAAATATAAGTATGTTAGTTTAATCCAGAATTTGATAGCGAAAATTTGGACATACTCGAAATATTGTATACAAAATTTAAAGGTTTTTCTTCATTTTGAGAGTTTTGGAACTATGCGACTTACGTATAACCTTGGAATGCGTACGTGGCATGGTTTTAAATGACGACATTCCGTCTACAAAGAAAACAAGTGCGACGCACATATTTATAGCTTGAGAGTAACTTTTTCAGGAGCGGGAAATCTTAGAAGGAAAAAGATCGTTAAGGAACTGGTACACACGCACATAATAAGCATCTGAACTTCTTAAAACCCAGTTGAAGTAAAAAAAAACGTTATAGTAAAAGATTTTCCTTCTGAAATCAATATTTTCAGGCCTTTATCAAACAAAACGAATTCTTCTAAAACTTTATTCAAACAAAAAAGTCCCTGAACTAAGTTCATGTCAAGCTTTTTACTTAAAAAAATACAACTTAATATCATTTAAATATTTTAACAAACCATATTTTCCGCCTCTGTAGTGTAATGGTCAGCACGCTCGGCTACCGTTCTGGAGGTCCCGGGTTCGATTCCCAGGGGGGTCAAATAAATATAAGTGATTTTTCACTGTAATATTTATTCAATATTACCCTGGACTGGTACCTGAAGCGGAGGGCTGATCACCTTTCCTTCGTGTGTAAACGATCAAGATAACACTGTGTTCATATGAAGCAGTGCCCTATGCACCATTGGGGTGCGGATAAGGGTTTTATTATTATATTTTATATTATTTTTTGGCATTTCAACATTGATTCAAGAAGAATATAGAAGTCATTTACGGGGCTGGTTTAAGTGATCATTTTGCACATATGTAACATTCGCCAATTATACCCATGATTGACAACCACACTACTCAAATTGTTGGAAGTTCTATATATATTATTTATGATCCAATTTTGAAATATTGTACAAGAATCAATAGTATTTTCACTTCAGACATCTATTGATGAGACGAAGAATATTTTTAATTGATCAGAAACTTTTATATTTATACAAGTATGTGAGGTCCGAATCCCGGATTATAATCACATACATGAGAAAACCAGAAAATATCCTTTTCATTTCATTATTTTAGCTTATAATTTGACCAGATAATTTAACAACATTTTGCATGTATCAAAAACTTGATTATTTCCAATTACAGAAGTTATTTATCATATAATTTTTTGAAAAAAAAATAAGATAAATAATCCTATAATTGGAGATCATCCAGATTTATGAACAAGTATTTGGACACACTCAAAATGTTGTTATCATATTTTATCATTTTGATGAATAATATAAATGCAGATTTAACATTATTTCGTTTAATTGATTTTGAATAAAAATTAAATTTATCCCTGAATAAAGGTGCCGGAATGCCGTTCCACTGCGTTACATGAAAAAGAAGCTAAAATTTCAACATAAATTTATACCGTTTATACTTACCGGACAAACCTAGATTTGTGAACAACCTCGAACTATTCTAATTCGGTATTAAGTGTTTTTGGGAAATATATGCCTTCAATTTGATACGACAAATTTTCGTGTCACGCAAACATGACTATCATGTTGGTGTCACCCGTATAATTATGTAATGATATGACACCATTTAATTCTAAATTTCGGGTTCAACCCTCATATCGCTAATAAGAGGGTTGCTCAGAGTTAAAATGCTATTCATTAATTAATCATGGTCCTATTTAACACTTTTTTTATGGAATAATATTAAATATACAAATATCACTCTTTGATTGATATCTCAATTTATTTTTTTCTTTCACCCCTATTCGAATTTGTAATAGTGGTCGTGAGTTCTTGACAGAACCAAATAGGCACATAACAACGATTGAAGTTGTTTTTCGAGAGCCAAACTACATCTTCTTCCTCTTCGTCTTCTTCGTCTTCTTCTTGTAGGCCTTGTTGCCTGTTTTTAAGAGGGATTAGCCTCCTGCAATGTCGATTCCCAACTATCAATCCATCTTTTCGGTGGTCTGCCCGGGAGTCGTCTACCATACCTTTTTTTTATCTTTGTAAACATTTTTTTGCCTCTTCCACATTCATGCATGTCTTCATACATACCTGCCGATTATTTCAACTCCTGGCCCGGCCGCTTTCAAGTATTTGACATACCTAATTATGTCAAGTTTTCCCTAAATTGTTCTGCTCCCTTTTCCGACTACATTTGCCTCAAATTTATTTTACAGTTCTTTCCTCGGTCATTCGTTCCGCATGACCATATCAACACAATTTAATATTATCGTTAACGCTTATCTCAGCCATGCATTCTCTCCTTATTTCAACATTCGAAAATCTATCTAACATCGTTTTCCCACACATTTGTCTGAGGTATCGATTTTCATCTGCATACAATCTACTTTCATTCTTCTTTTACCAACTTAGCTTCCATACATTAGGTTTGAAACCGGGACTCCGCTTCCAGTATACGGCTGTCCAAACTCAAAACACAGTAAGGGACATTTTTTGTAGTACGTTTTTTTTTGCATTTTTGGACTAAATAGATTCTACTTAGTCCAAAAATGCAAAAAAAAACGTACTAAAAAATGTCTCTTACTGTGTTTTAAGTTTGGACAGCCGTATAGCTTTCACTAATAGGTTTTTATTCGCTTTAACTGATTTTTAACTAAGACACTAACTATGCATTTAACTGGAAAAAAAGAAGAAAAAAAGTGAGTTAATTTCCCCCAACGGCGTTTAATTTAATGTTCCTAAGATCTCTGCCTTAAGTACGACCATAAGCCAGGGGTGAATATTGAATATTTAATCTCAAACCTCTTGACATTTGAATGCAGTAGCACTTTAAATAGTGACTAGACACGTACGTCTGCATCACCTCTCAGGACTCAGTTCTGCACCTCGATTGGACCGCAGGGACATAATCATCTAATATTCATGTTGACACCATCGAGAATCGCACGTCATAACACAGGTATGGCTAACCTTTTTGAGCCTGAGTGCCAATTTTTTTTTTACAATTTATAAATATAATGTTTGTGTAATTTTAGAGTTTTAATATAAAGAAAACTTTAAAGCATCGTAACAAATAATTAAGTAAAATGAAGATAAAATCAATGTTTGTGTAACTTCAGAGTTTTAATATTAAGAAAACATTAAAACATTGAAAAAAATAGTTTAGTAAAATGGACATAAAAATGCATCAATGTTTGTGTAACTTCAGAGTTTTAATATAAAGAAAACATTAAAACATTGAAAAAAATAGTTTAGTATAATGGACATAAAAATGCATCAATATTTGTGTAACTTCAGAGTTTTAATATAAAGAAAACATTAAAACATTGAAAAAAATAGTTTAGTAAAATGGACATAAAAATGCATCAATGTTTGTGTAACTTCAGAGTTTTAATATAAAGAAAACATTAAAACATTGAAAAAAATAGTTTAGTATAATGGACATAAAAATGCATCAATGTTTGTGTAACTTCAGAGTTTTAATATAAAGAAAACATTAAAACATTGAAAAAAATAGTTTAGTAAAATGGACATAAAAATGCATCAATGTTTGTGTAACTTCAGAGTTTTAATATAAAGAAAACATTAAAACATTGAAAAAAATAGTTTAGTATAATGGACATAAAAATGCATCAATGTTTGTGTAACTTCAGAGTTTTAATATAAAGAAAACATTAAAACATTGAAAAAAATAGTTTAGTAAAATGGACATAAAAATGCATCAATGTTTGCGTAATTTAAGAATTTTAATATAAAGGAAACATTAAAACATCAAAAAAAAATTAAGTACTTATTCATAGTAAAATAAAAGTAAGGAAAAAAGTGAATTACCCTTAAAACTTCATTATTATTGAGATTTTTGTTGTTGGATGCTAGATGCCAAATTTTTCATATCGAGTTCATGACTTGTAGCTTTTAATATAAAACAAGCAGTAGGTAGTAGGTACCGTAAGTCTAATTGTGTATAATCACTTTAATTTTTTTCTCTTATTTCGAATGCCATTCAAAATCTCACTAATTCCTTACTCCCATTAATTCCTGTCCTTTCCTTCTCCTTCCAGCAAAATCTATTTTTATACCATACCCTTACCCTTTACTCCCACACACACACTCCCTTATTTTTTTCTTTTTATCTCTTAGTGATTTAATAGTTATTTTAACATAAATGTGGAATCGTTTAATTGGCTTTATTTTTAAAAAGAAACTATTTTTATTAATATAATAAAATGTGTATTATTGTTCATGTAATTTTTTTTATTATTTACTTTTAAAAAGGTAAAGCTGTACAATTCCCGAACAAATAAAATAATATAAAATAAATAAAATCGTTTGCCACCTATGGCACGCGTGCCATAGGTTCGCCATCCCTGTTATAACACATCCTTATCCAATAATGTATCTAAGGGTACTAGTATAGTGCAAACAATTTGAACAGCCATGATGCATTAGGTGTTCCTGGTTAAGCTATCTTAAAAGGGTTGAATGCAAACTCGGTTTGCTTGTGTGTAAATCAAATATCAATGAGATTTTGTCCATTTTGAAAGAATTGAGCGAAAACGTTAAAGGTCTTCATCGTTTGTTACCGGGTTTTTCTAAAAATCCATCTTTATTTTGGACGTATTGTTCGTTAATGTCATCTGAAGAGGCTCATAACCAGTGATGTGAGTTTCATATAGGCACACAATCAGTGCCTACCGCACATAGAAAGAAAAATATGTAAATTATGATGGTTAAGGAAAAGCACACATAAATTAATATACATACATATACAAACGAATAATATTTTGAAACTATTTTTCCGGAATTCGTAAATCACATAATGGATACAAATCACTCATTCAGCTCACCCATTTTTAAATTTTTACTTTATTTATTGATTTGACGTTTAATTTGTAGAACTCCTTTCCAATTTATGTATAAATTGATAAATCGAACACAGATTTTTTGAGTCGACCAAGTTGTATTTTAATGTTAAAAAACACATATTTTTTTTTTGTTGAAAATACCAGAACTAGGCGAGAGTATGGTTATGGCGGTACTAGTAGTAATGGCATTTTCAAAGAACGACATTCGTTTGAAAATGCCATAACTACTGGTCATGATAATTAGATAAAGGGGAAGAAGATGGAGGAACACCGCCAGGTTACAGGACTGAAGGACATGAGAGAGGATGGAAGGATGGATAGAGTTGATGAACTACGGGTAAAAAATAAAAGGTCACGATCAACACTTTAAAGAATGTAATCAAAAAAGCTTCTTCGTCTCACCAATAGATGTAACTAGTGAAAATTCTAGTAATTCTTGTACAATGTTTAAAAATTGGATTATATATATATATATATATATATATATATATATATATATATATATATATATATATATATATATATATATATATATATATATATATATATATATAAATGTGCCTATGACGGTCCTAAGGTCCGTAAATGCCCAGAGTTCCATATTCTTCTTCATGCATGTTGAGATGTTATTTTTTTTAAAATTCCATACAAAAGAAAACGTGGGTTCAAAATATGAATGCAAGAATTGATAACCTTTTATGGTTTAACTATTGATAATGAAGTTTTTAAGTCTTCCTTTGAAAAACGACATAAGAGAATTTTTCTCAAATAAACGATAAAATGCGATATAAATTGTAAAGTTTGAGACATGATATAATGTATTTTACCATTTAAACACGTGTTTATTTCAAATAAAATACAAAACACACCTTTTGATGGATCTTTTTCTTATGAATAAATATAAATGTGTTTTTTCTTTAAAAGGAAATTTTATCGATGAAATAGGCGTATAAAATAGATACTTATTTGAAAAGGATATGGTAAACCTAATTTAGCCTTTGAGGCATTGTGTTTTGGTGACACGACAGACAACAAAACAAAGTAAAATGTAAGAATACAGTATAACCAGTCTACGAGTTTTATGTAAAACAGGCATAAGTTAAAAAAAATACAGTTACCAAAAAAACATAAGTCAATAGCATATTTCCTGGTTGACTGCGCAAATCATGGCATGTTTGATCAAAATAATGCAGATTACAATTGCTTTCCCAGTAACAACAATGTAGTAGCGCGCAGTAGTTAGAGTGAAATAAATCAAATGTCTCGGGTAAATATGGGTAGTACACGATGACGCGAACCGTATCGGCAGCTTCATGAAAAAAATATTTATTGTGAGAATAAATTAAGATCACACATTTTGAATAATTTATTATAAAAAAATGTCGAAGTATTGACAAGTGTAATATTCAGATAACAAAAATTATAATGAAGTTTATAACATTATTGAATTTCAAATGGTTTGGGTTTTGAATTATATTTGAATTAACATATCTCCTAGATGTATGGATGTGAAGGAGGCGAGGAATGTATGTCAGGACAGAAGAGTGTGGCGTTCCATCCTCTCTGCCTACCCCTGTGGAGAAACGGTGTGACTGTAGCAGCAGTAGTAGTAGTAGAATTTATTAATGTTAATACTTTTTATTTATGTTCATCAAACCTCCTCCCTTAGTTTTTCCTACTACCTCCTAAACTCCTTTTTGATTTGCCTTCCTTACTTTCAACAAGAAAAATCTGCGATGTTGAAAGTGTTGTGCGATGGGGAAGAGAAAGAAGACGTTTCTGGAGAAATCGTGTGGGAAGAGCGAATTCGGATCAAGTGGTGAGGATAGCAGCGGACAGCAGCATAAGCGGGATCAGACCCCCAGGAAGACCACCTAAACGATGGAGAGATAGCTGGTCTTCCACCTCCTAGGAGCGGACCGGAGAGTGACAGGACATAGAAGAAGAAGAAGAAAAAGACTATCATCAATTTGTTATTTATGTTTTTTTTTAATGTCCAAGTACTATCTGCCCTCTGATTGCAAACAACTATATCGTAGTCGTACAGGAGAAAGTGACCAACTACCAAAACGTAAAATGTTCAGGAGGGCCATTTAAGTCACTTTTGCTTGGCAAGAAAATAAGCATCAATGCCGTTAGTCATTTTCACTAAGTCAATATATTATACTTCCAAGTTTAAAATCGTTTGGGATTTTTTCAGGGCAATATTAAGTTAGTAAGATAGCAAATAGTTATTGATCACATTTTTGTTAAACAATGCACTTGGGTACTTTCTCCTGTATGACTACGATATATGGTATCAAACGTATTCACCAATCTCACTAGTCTGTTTTTGGTTGGTTGAAAGATATTGCTTTTTAACAATCAGCCCGCTAATGTACTTATTTATTTTCCGTACATAAAGTTTAAATAAAAATAAAAATATATATACTACCCTGCATTTTTACCATCCATTTTTCATGTAGCGATCATTTTAAAGCCTGGTTTCATGGTTATATTACTTCTATACTTGCATTCTGCCTCTCATCCCTTGAGGGACTCAGGAGTCTGTAACTTTGTCAGACACAGACAGATAGCATTACATCTCCAAGGGACGGGGTGTATATTAAATTAATCTTGTGAGTTCAAACCAGGAGCACAGAAGAAGAGAGATGTGAGGCGGTATATGTGATACAAAAATGAAATATAATAACAGTATCGCAATTTTTCTTTCATGCGAAGTATAATTAAAATAAATAAATATTTTTTTTTGGGGTCAAGGGATCTTGCATTCCTTATGTCACTGCTACCATATTAGGTCTATTGTGACCTCGCTCTGCATTACAGCTCACTGCCAAGACCTACATGAGTCATGCAACTCACGACCTAAGTGGTAGGAGCTTCACCTTCTCGGAGTCTAGTAGAGGTCCTCCAAGGATGTGACTTCGTTTGTGAGCGAGTGCGTCACAATTGTAGAGAATGTGGATTGGCGTTTTGATATCCATTAAAACAAATTAATACATTAATACATTATACAAATTAGAACATTACAATAAATATAAAAAAATAAACAAAGGGTTTGTATTTTCACCTGTTGATGAGAATATCTCACTTGTAGTTCACGAAACTAGATGTTTTTACATGAATTTCCTCGAATGTGGTTGATAAGCATTTTTACAACCGTCGTTCTTCACCTTATCCACTCCAAAATGGTGCATAAGGCACCGTATTAACTTGATTAGCAACTGATTTCAGTGCACCATTTACTCTGTTCCCAGCATTCTTTCATTTTCTATATCCGCCTCCGTAGTGTAATGGTCAGCATGCTCGCCTACCGTTCTGGAGGTCCCGGGTTCGATTCCCAGGGGGGTTTAATAAATATAAGTGATTTTTTCACTCTAATATTTATTCAATATTACACTGGACTGGTACCTGAAGTGGAGGGCTGATCACCTTTCCTTCATGTGTAATCGATCGAGATAACACTGCAGTATATATGAAGCAGTGCCCTATGCACCATTGGGGTGCGGTAAGGGATTTATTACATTATATTTATTTATTTTCCTCATAACTTTGATTTGCTGTTCTCCTTTACTCATTCATTCCACATGTCCAAACTATCTCAACACACCTTTAATTGTATTTCAAATGCTTAACTCAGCCCTGCATTCCTCCTTTTTTACAAATTAAAACATCTCTTTTCCGCACATTCATCTGCAAATAAGTATAGTGAAAATGCTGGAGATCGCATGTCGACAGCATTCAGACGTTTTTTCCTTTTTTTGCTAAATCAATAAATAATATTCAGTATTGCTTGCTACCATTTCTCTACCTTGACAATTTTAAAATTCAGTGCTGTATTTTTGGACATATTGCAAAATAGAACCTAACAAAATGGACACAATTTTTTAAAATTGAGAGAGAGATTAAAATAGAGAGGCGTCGGAAGACCTCAAAAAAAGATGGTCCACCGACATTGCCACTGTGTGCAATAGAAACTGGATGCAAACAGCAACCGACCAAAGGAAATGGAAGGATACGGAACAGGCCTTAATCTTGCAGTGGAGAACAGAAAGTTTACGTTTAAACATATTGCTCACTCCTTTCAAGAACGTCATAAATCAAAAATAGTCAATTTTCAGTTAAGCATGTTTTCGAAATGCCCAGAAAATGTTCTATATCCCAGCAAAAGAGGCATATTTTTAGCTTAATATTTACCCGCTACAGGGCAGAAAGTGTTGTTTTTTCATTTTGAAGAAAAGGTATTTTTTAATTTTCAAATGGAAAAAAATCAGGTTTTACCTAAAAAGATCTGTTGCACAGTAAAAAGTTCAATACGGGCTTGATATTAATTTTTAATACATTGTCTTATATTTTTAAACTTATAAAACGTTTTCCTGAAAAATCAAGTTTTTTGATTTATGACGTTCTTGAAAGGAGTGAGCAATATGTTATAATACTTAATAATTTTAATTTAAGTAAACGCACTGCAGACTCAAAGCAATAACGTCATGGAATATACAAAAACCCACGTACAGTAACAGGTACCTACGTATGCAGTCTGAACAACCATTTTGCTCCGATTCTAAGCCGAGACTGTAATTGCGTTGCGTTTCCTTAAATATACGGATGTGTGCATCGCGGGTAAGGGCAATCTCAACCCTTACAACTCTTATGTCAAGTGTGGCTTGACATCGTATTTATTACGCCAACATTATATAGCCCAATATACAGCGCACTTTCTTGCATGCAAGCCTGTAAAATAGACTTTGCGGGTCTGTTTTAATTTTTTTTTGCGGGTTGTTCCTTCAAAATGAAGTCTTAAATTGATCAAAGTTTTATTAATTAATTCGGCAGTCACTTAGTGGTAAAATTTATCTTTTTTTAAATTTAAGTTTACCCAGTAAATACCGCCATTTCTTAGAATCTATTGTGACACTTGTTTCCATACATCCCGCATCATATTGTGTTGAAAGTGATGCGGAATACATCGACACACGCATCACAAAATAATTTATTATTTTGAGAAATAGTGGTATTTACTAAGTATAACTGAGTAAATACCACAAAATATTAATGCACACTCTACAATGTTCTAATACAAAACATTTCGCTAACTCCTTTCAAGAACGTCATAAATCAATAATTGTCAATTTTCAGTTGTTCATATTTTCGAATGCCCAGAAAGTGTACTTTATCCCAGCAAAAGAGCCATGTTTTTGCATTTTTAAGAAAAAGTATTGTTTAATTATTTTTTAAATATACTAAATATTTTTCTAATGGAGAAAAAACTGGGGTTTACCTAAAAAGATCTGTTGCAAAGTAAAAAGTTCAATAAGTGGCTTGATATTTATTTTTAATATATTGTGATATATTTTTAAACTTTAAAAACGTTGTCCTGAAAAATCAAGTTTTTTGGTTTATGACGTTCTTGAAAGGAGTGAGCGATATCTGAGTAGTCTTTTTTATATTTTTTTTGGTAAATAATTGAATTCAAAACGGTTTCAATAGAATATTACACTGTGTTTATACTTTGGTGACTGCTTTAGTTTTTCGAAATTCAATGTTTTTTAGATTAAATGAAAAAAAAATGTTTTCCTGTAAAACAGGTTATAAACATATTTCAGCTGTCATAAATCGATATAACGACATCCTGGAAATAACTCCAAAAAAGTAAATTATTACAAATATTGAGTTGATACCTTTTCCTCTATAAAGTATTCTATTTCATTTCCTCTCACGAAAATATATGTGGGATGAACAGTGACAGACACAAAAAAACGTTGATGGAATGTTCCTGAAATTCCGTACTGTAGTATGAATATTGAAATACATTCCAACCCGATGAGCAAATTGAAGCTAATATGCCAGTTATAGTCCTTTCATGCGTAATGGCGCAGTTAGGTAAGTGGGAAAAGTACTACGAATTTATACCTATTACAATACACAATACAACACCCTGACCACAAAAACTCTTAAACGCGTTATTTAAACAAATAAATGCACTCACATTAAAGTCTTCTTTTTGTAAATCCTAGGGATCTGATTGTGCCTCCGCATGTCGCTCTTGGGATGTTGACTCCCAGCTGTCTTTCCATCTTTTTGGAGGTCTGCCTGGGGGTCTGCGTCTTTCAGGGTTACCTTGAAGGGCGATACGTGGAAGTCTGTCTTCTGACATTCTGTGTATATATATATTTATATTTACTAAAAAGTAATGCCCTCATATATTATGTTCATTTTTTTTGTACTGTACGAGTATATTAGAACAAATGTTCATACAATAATAATCCTCTTTAAAATAACAACAACAAAAAATTGTTCACAACATTTTGAGTGTCCAAATACGTGTTCACAAATCCATTTTGTTACCGCTCAGGAGTTATTTTTTTACATTTTTGACATTTCAACAAAAATCTATGTTGAGATGTTAAAAAAGTAATAAAATAACTCACATGCTAAAAAAATCAGATTTGCAAACAAATATTAAGCTTAAAGCTCGCTTTTAAATATCACCCAATTTAAAGTGATTTGCCTAAACAAAATGCCAACATATTTATGACGTACAAGAAATTTAATAAAAAAATTGAAAAAAAAACACTTTAATTACAAAAAAGAATGTTAAATCAGTAAACGTATTTTCTCGAAAATAGAAACTCTAGCGGATATATAAAAACATTTAAAAAATAATTGAAAAACATATCCCCTTTCTCAATTATAATATCATTTGACATACGATACGCTCGTCTTTAAAAATGCTGCCTTCGTTTCGAAATAATTTCGGTTGTTGGGTTTTTCCAAATTGAGGTCTCGAAAAAGTGTTCGTACATAAATAATCATTTCGAAAATGACGCACATGTGACCGCGAAATTGTTTTGGAACTTAAGCATTAACGAAGCTTTCATGAGGGATGAAAATATTTCCACGAATCACCCAACCTTTTAATTTTTTATATTGAAATTTTGAAGAGTGGTATTTTTAGATGGGTCAAATTGGGCCAGGAATGTATAATCATTTTCAACATTAATTTTGTTCCCCTTATCAATATTGAACGTATGCACAATATCAAAGCAGACTGACTTTAATGTCGTGAATCATAATCAAAATAAGTTTTAAGATTATTTTATTAAATGATTCGGAGTCACTTTTTGGTAAAATTTTACTTGGTAAATACCACAATACCACAAATAAATTATGGCACATATATTAATTCAAACGATGTTTGAAAATGACGCGGAACGCATCGAAGGACGTGTCACAATTGTTTTCAAGAAAAAGTAATATTGACCACTTTTTAATTTTTTATTATTATTATTGAAGGAATAACCCTCAAAGCCTCTATTAGAGGCTTGTCTGCAGGTAGGATACTAAGGATAGGAAAAGATAATACGAAAAATACGTCACAAACACCGGGACAAATAAATAAATAAATCTTTCTTGTATTTATTTTTCAGTTATTATTGTCATTTGCCAGTTTCGTAGATAGGCGTCTACCGAACTACGTCACGACGCTTGTCAAGCAAGTAAAACTTAAATAAAAAAATCTAGATTATTGATATCTTTTTGTTGTCCGTAGTATAGACGTTGGCATATTTGGCTACTTTGCTGGAGGTCCCAGGTTTATTCCTTGGAGGGTAAAAATAAGTATTAGTGATTTTTCAGTCTTACATATTTTAATATTACCCTGAACTGTACCTTAAGCGCAGGACTGATCACCCTGTCTTCAGAAAATAAATGACCAAACCAACATTAAATTAATTTGATGCAGTGTTATGGGCAGAATTGGAAACTTACTATAAGGGTAAAAAAATAATAAAAGATAATCAGAGAGTATTAGTGTATTTAACGATTAATATTACATTGCTTTTTAACAATGCAGTGCCCTATGCACCATTAAGCGCAGACATGGCTTAAAAAATGAATTATTAGTTTCCAAGCCAGAATAAAGGCCATCTCCAAATGTCATACATGCTTTTCTCATCTATATTTTTAATTGTTGAAGAAATATATGGTACATATGTAGGAAATAAATATTAACAAGTACCTACTCGCATTACATAATCAGTAGCTGAGTATAAACTGGCAACATTACAGTTGATGGTTTTATCCGTTATATAAGCTACGCTGTAGTTTAATTCTACTAAAAGCAACAAAGCTTGCTTGGTATATCTATATTACCGGTTTTATTTTCGATTCCCAAGCTTCGCCGCAGTTTTAAACACTGGGATAAAACAAATATTTTTTTACGAAAGTATTACAATAAAAAGTGATATCCAAGATAATCTTTTATTTACAATAAGCGCTTAGAAGAGAAGGTATTTTTCACCGATGATATATCTTAGCAAAAATACATTTTTTTCTCTAAGAATCGTTTTTTTTTTGTTTTATGATCTAGTAATTTTTTAAATTTAATTTTTATTTTTTAAATGTATTTTTTTTAGGAAAACCAACAGCTACAAATACATAACAATTATTTTATTTATTGTTTCGGCATTAACTTTGTAGTAAGACATGTTACAATGATTAAGGAAACACGTGTTTTTATACTACTTGAGTTTTATTAAAGACTACTTGTATTATTATTCAGATTATTATTGCTGTTCAGTTATAATTCAGACCTGACGATGGAAGTTTAGCTTCCAACACTAGTAGTCTTTAATAAAACTTAAGTGGAAAAAAAACAAATGTTTCCGTAATCATCGTTTCAAAACAATTAACACAAAGCCAACAACAGGTTTTCTCAAATAGATACGTTATATATAAAAACATTCATTCGCAAACATACAGGCTCACACACATACGCTTACATAGACACACTTACACACATATACACACACGCACCCACATACACACATACACAAACATATGAACAATTAACTATTTTTCTGATTTTGTTTAAATGCTTTTTAGATTATTTTTTGACATCTCATCAAAGATAAAGAAGAATATGGAAGTCTGGGCATTTACTGGCCTAACAACCGTCATAGGATGGTTTAAGTGATTACTTTTCACACGTGTAACATTTACAAATTCTAGCCATTATTGACAACCACACTACTCACATTCTTGGACGTTCTATATATATGAACCAACTTTGAAACGTTATTCTTGAATCACTAGAACTTCACTAGCGACATCTATTGGTGAGATGAAAAGAAGCTTTTTATTGAGCAGAAACTCTTTTATTAGTATGTGAGGTCCGAATCCTATTTGGACACACTTAAATTGTTGTGACAAGATACTAGCTGTATCCGACCATGGGTTGCTGTTGTTGGGTCTGGTTAACTAGAAAAGAAAGAAAATCAATGTACATAATTATAATTTGATGAATTCTACAATTCTTCTAAAGCAATGAAAACATTTTTTAAGTCTTTTTAATATAGGTGCAATCAAAAACATTGAAAATGGTATTTGACAGCCACTATCTAGGAGCACGCTGTTTGCTATGAGTATTTTTTTGTATTACGCGTTGTAGTACAAAAAAATAGTAGTTGAAGGATGACGATATAGACGTAAAGGATGCTAGGAATATAGTAAGGACAGAAAAGTAAGGCGTCCCATCCTCTATGCCTTACCTGCAGAGAAATGGCGTGATGGTAGTAGTAGTATTATGTTAATTGATTTATAAGAGCAGATATATTACATATATTTTTTTTAATTTCTAATTGAAAATTTAATAATATTTTTTTAAAGGTACGTACTTAATCTGCCATTGGAAACAAAACACACTAAAAAAATAATGTTAAATAATCTCTCACAATAAAAAAACTGTCTAAACAAACATGCGCGTATTAATGGAACGCTGCAGTGTTAATACAGCGTGCTGAATCAAAATCACAATAAAATCCGTGAAATACCATAGAAGATTCGAGATTTTGAACAACGTCATAAATCAAAAATCGTCAATTTTCTCTTGTATTTGAAATGTCTAGAAAATGTTTTATATCCCAGCAAAAACGGCATATTTTTAACTTAATATTTACCCGCTACAGGGCAGAAAGTGTTGTTTTTGCATTTTTTTGTTTAATTATTTTTTTAAATATGGTAAATATTTTTCAAATGGATAAAAAACCTTCAGGTTTTACTTAAAAAGATCTGTTGCATAGTAAAAAGTTCAATAAGTGGCTTAATATTTATTTTAATTACATTATATAATATTTTTAAACTTTAAAAAAGGTTCTCCTGAAAAATCAAGTTTTTTGATTTATGACGTTCTTGAAAGGAGTAAACGATATATTGAACAAAACATTTATGGATTTTACACAAGTATAAATTAAAATTTTTTATTCTCTCATGCAAAATAAGTCTTAAAAATTGACTACTTAACAAATAAAGGCAACGATACCTTTTAGCTGAGTTAGTAACTTTTTACCTAGACGAAAATAAGGATTCGTAGGTTCTGTTATATTAATTTCCCAAAAAGCCGTTGGATTTATTTAGAATTCAGGCACCCTTGTAAGTGCAGTGGAAGCATGCGCTGTATAATTTGGGAATAAATATCCCCTATCGAGGGTAAGAAGAGATCTAGATGAATAGGGTACAGCGGAATAGAAAAGAGAAGACTAAAGAGAAATGGTTTTGAGGTTTCCTTATGAATCGTTCTATGTCAGGGGAAGCCAATAGCGCGCAACCAAAATAGCCCATCTCAAAGTTAATAAAACGGAGTTTCGTCGAAATAAAAAGCACTATGTTTTGTCCTATAGAGATTTTGTGCAAAAACATTTTACTGCTTAAATACAGGGAGGCTAAACTTTATAGAGCTTTACAGAAACCTTTTTGATCGATTCGATTTTGTAAAATAATGTATTTGTATTTCACGTCAAAAGTTAAATAAGGTCCTTAATAACACTCTCCTTATCATTCATAGTTTTTATTTATGTAAAACCACTTATAAAGACTTATTTGTGACTACCGGTTTCGGAAAAATCATTCCATCGTAGGGTCATTAAAAAATATTACGGTTTGACATTTGTACAAAAATAAAATTTTGAAAGACAAATGAATAACAATGGGAATATTTTAAAAAGTGGACTCAAAGCTAATTTTTTTTATTATTTATTATTGGTATGTTTTTATGATTGCTTTACTTATTTTTATTTTTTCTAGATTATCCAAATAACGACTTTTATTTAATAAACACGGTTATTAGATTGAATTCCGCTTTATCTACATATTTGATATGTGACGCGTTTTGTCTTATTAAGACGTTATCAAACACTCGAAAGTTTGATAATGTCTTAATTAAACGAAACCCGTCACATATTATATATGTAAATGAAATAGAATTAGATCCAATAACCGTGTTTAATCTTAGATATGTTACCCGACAATTCAATATGGAATTCTATCAGCTGTCTGCAGTTACAATAAATACTTTATTGAATATACAAAAGGTCCTTAATATTTTCATTAAAAAAAAATTACAACATTATTATTTAAATTATTTGGAGTTAATT